>NC_057794.1:217254120-217284964 GCF_018294505.1 Triticum aestivum | reverse complement strand
TAAACAACGTGCTGAATTGATTTTAAAAATGCATGAGTTAACTAAGGAAAACATTGAGCATATGAATGCTAAATATAAACTTGCTGGAGATAAGGGTAGAAAACATGTTGTGTTTGCACCTGGAGATCTTGTTTGGTTACATTTGCGTAAGGATAGATTTCCTGATTTGCGCAAATCAAAGCTAATGCCACGTGCTGATGGTCCCTTTAAGGTGTTAGAGAAAATAAATGATAATGCATATAAACTTGAGCTGCCTGCAGATTTTGGGGTTAGTCCCACTTTTAACATTGCAGATTTGAAGCCTTATTTGGGTGAGGAAGATGAACTTCCGTCGAGGACGACTTCATTTCAAGAAGGGGAGGATGATGAGGACATCAATACAATTGTTACACCCACAGCCCCTGCTGCTATACATACTGGACCAATTACTAGAGCTCGTGCACGCCAACTAAATTACCAGGTACTTTCTTTTCTTGGTAATGATTTTAATGTTCATGAGAATATGATGCTGCCTAAATTGGATACATTTGTTTTGCTTACAAATGAAGGGCCTAGCTTGGAGAAGGATGAACATTGGAGCAAGAACAAGCATGGAGATGATGGCATGCGCAAGGAGAACAAGAACGGAGTTACAAGTGATGATTTCAGGACTTTGAGGCCACCATAATGGGTGCATGAAGCCTTGGACGAAATATACAAGATGCCACTTCATAAATTTCGTCCCGAGGCTATTTTAGGTGCTGCGTCACCTTATTATTGGGCCAGGCCCATGTAATTTCGAAATACATAAGTATAGGCTATTTTTAGAGTCCGTATGTGTGGGGAAACAAGAGATAGGGTTGATTTCGGACTCCTCCACCAAGGGCCACGAAATTCCCCCCTCTTCCTCCATATATACAGCCCTTAGGGCATCGTTTAGACTTTGGGTTTTGTTTAGATTAAAAGTTCGCCATAGCTGCAACTTCGCGTACTTCGTTTGTGTTCAACGACCAGACAAAGGCGTCACAGGACCCCACCTTGATCAATAAAGCTTTCATCTTATATTCGCAATATCCAGATTGCAATCTTAGTTTCTTGCTTGTTCTTCGTTTGCTCGCAGGAAACAGACCCTCGTGGTCAGGTTGATCGTGCTCCGGCGTGGTCAATAACCTCTCGGAGTTGGTTTAGCGATTGCTAAGGCGCGACGTCCTCGCACGTTCGTAGTCGGATCGTCAAAGTCGACTTCCACCCAAGCGATATCCATCATCTCATCGAAAGACGGGACACCTTTGCCTCTATCACACCGACACCTCCGTCGGCTGCCACCTCCAACCGTGATACAATAAAGCAGGCACAATCACCACTATCTGCCAAGAGCACACCTTCTGGGCCTGCAAAGAGCTCTTCTTCATCCATGGCATCAACAGGGCAAACACATGATATTATTTGTCGCCGTTGCAAGGGTGGAGGTCATTATGCGAGAGAATGCCCATCTAAGCGTGTGATGATTGTTACTGAGGATGGTGGGTATGAGTCCGCTAGTGACTATGATGAGGAGACTTTGGATCTTATTACACGTGATGAACACAGTGGAGACGATTCTGATCATGAGACGCAATACATGGCTCTTGAAGATGCTGACAGGTATGAATGTTTAGTTGCTCAATGTGTTTTGAGTGTGCAGGTGACACAAGCTGAGCAAAATCAGAGGCATAATTTGTTCCATACCAAGGGAGTTGTGAAGGAACGTTCTGTTGGCGTGATCATAGATGGAGGGAGCTGCAACAACTTGGCTAGCATGGAGATGGTGGAGAAGCTTTCTCTCACCACAAGACCACATCCACATCCTTACTACATCCAATGGTTCAACAACAGCGGCAAGGTTAAGGTAACACGTACTGTTTGCGTAGTGGATACCATCAAATTCGTATGAAATTGGGAGATGAATGGAAAACAGCATTCAAAACTAAGTTTGGATTATATGAGTGGTTAGTCATGCCTTTTGGGTTAACTAATGCACCTAGTACTTTCATGAGATTAATGAACGAAGTTTTACGTGCTTTCATTGGACGATTTGTGGTAGTTTACTTTGATGACATATTGATTTATAGCAGATCTTTGGAAGAACATTTGGAACATTTACGTGCTGTTTTTATTGCTCTACGTGATGCACGTTTGTTTGGTAACCTTGGGAAGTGCACCTTTTGCACCGACCGAGTATCTTTTCTTGGCTATGTTGTTACTCCACAGGGAATTGAAGTTGATAAAGCCAAGATTGAAGCTATTGAGAGTTGGCCGCAACCCAAAACGGTCACACAAGTGAGGAGTTTTCTTGGGCTCGCTGGGTTCTATAGGCGTTTTGTGAGAGATTTCAGCACCATTGCTGCACCTCTCAATGAGCTTACAAAGAAAGATGTGCCTTTTCTTTGGGGTACCGCACAGGAAGAAGCCTTCTCGGTATTGAAAGATAAGTTGACACATGCTCCTTTACTCCAACTTCCTGATTTTAATAAGACTTTTGAGCTTGAATGTGATGCTAGTGGATTGGATTAGGCGGTGTGTTATTACAAGATGGCAAACCTGTTGCATACTTTTCTGAAAAATTGAGTGGGCCTAGTCTGAATTATTCTACTTATGATAAAGAATTATATGATCTTGTTTGGACTTTAGAAACATGGCAACATTATTTATGGCCCAAAGAATTTGTTATACATTCTGATCATGAATCTTTGAAACATATTAAAAGTCAAGCTAAACTGAATCGTAGACATGCTAAATGGGTTGAATTCATTGAGACTTTTCCATATGTCATTAAACACAAGAAGGGAAAAGAAAATGTTATTGCTGATGCATTGTCTCGCCGCTATACTATGCTTTCACAACTTGACTTCAAAATATTTGGTTTGGAGACCATCAAAGATCAATATGTGCATGATGCTGATTTTAAAGATGTAATGCAGAATTGTAAAGAAGGAAGAATGTGGAACAAGTTCGTCGTTAACGATGGATTTGTGTTTCGTGCTAACAAGCTATGCATTCCAGCTAGCTCCGTTCGTCTTTTGTTGTTGCAGGAGGCGCATGGAGGAGGATTAATGGGACACTTTGGCGTGAAGAAGACGAAGGACGTACTTGCTACACATTTCTTTTGGCCAAAGATGAGACGGGATGTTGAGCGTTTTATTGCTCGATGCACTACATGTCAAAAAGCTAAGTCACGACTCAATCCTCATGGTTTATATATGCCTTTGCCTGTACCTAGTGTTCCTTGGGAGGATATATCTATGGACTTTGTTTTAGGTTTACCTCGAACAAAGAAGGGGAGGGATAGCATATTTGTTGTCGTGGATAGATTCTCGAAAATGGCACACTTTATACCATGTCATAAAAGCGATGATGCTGTTAATGTTGCTGATTTGTTCTTTCGTGAAATTATTCGCTTGCATGGTGTGCCAAATACTATTGTTTCAGATCGTGATACTAAATTTCTTAGCCACTTTTGGAGATGTTTATGGGCTAAGTTGGGGACTAAACTGCTTTTTAGTACTACTTGTTGATAGAGGCAAAGGTGTCCCGTCTTTCGATGAGATGGTGGATTTCGCTTTGGTGGAAGTCGACTTTGACGATCCGACTACGAACGTGCGAGGACGTCGCACCTTAGCAATCGCTAAACCAACTCCGAGAGGTTATTGACCACGCCGGAGCACGATCAACCTGACCACGAGGGTCTGTTTCCTGCGAGCAAACGAAGAACAAGCAAGAAACTGAGATTGCAATCTGGATATTGCGAATATAAGATGAAAGCTTTATTGATCAAGGTGGGGTTCTGTGACGCCTTTGTCTGGTCGTTGAACACAAACGAAGTACGCGAAGTTGCAGCTATGGCGAACTTTTAATCTAAACAAAACCCAAAGTCTAAACGATGCCCTAAGGGCTGTATATATGGAGGAAGAGGGTGGAATTTCGTGGCCCTTGGTGGAGGGGTCCGAAATCAACCCTATCTCTTGTTTCCCCACACATACGGACTCTAAAAATAGCCTATACTTATGTATTTCGAAATTACATGGGCCTGGCCCAATAATAAGGTGACGCAGCACCTAAAATAGCCTCGGGACGAAATTTATGAAGTGGCATCTTGTATATTTCGTCCAAGGCTTCATGCACCCATTATGGTGGCTTCAAAGTCCTGAAATCATCACTTGTAACTCCGTTCTTATTTCCCTTGCGCATGCCATCATCTCCATGCTTGTTCTTGCTCCAATGTTCATCCTTCTCCAAGCTAGGCCCTTCATTTGTAAGCAAAACAAATGTATCCAATTTAGGCAGCATCATATTCTCATGAACATTAGAATCATTACCAAGAAACGAAAGTACCTGGTAATTTAGTTGGCGTGCACGAGCTCTAGTAATTGGTCCAGTATGTATAGCAGCAGGGGTTGTGGGTGTAACAATTGTATTGATGTCCTCATCAGGCGTGGTCAATAACCTCTCGGAGTTGGTTTAGCGATTGCTAAGGCGCGACGTCCTCGCACGTTCGTAGTCGGATCGTCAAAGTCGACTTCCACCAAAGCGAAATCCACCATCTCATCGAAAGACGGGACACCTTTGCCTCTATCACTCTTTGCCTCCTGCTGTCACTAACATTTTGCAGGAGTTCGCTGACGTTTTTCCACAAGACGTGCCACCGGGATTACCGCCTATTCGAGGGATTGAGCATCAGATTGACTTAATCCCGGTGCTTCACTGCCAAACCGTGCACCATACCGTACCAATCCAGAGGAGACGAAGGAGATTATGCGTCAAGTACAAGAGCTTCTCGACAAAGGTTATATACGCGAATCCCTTAGTCCTTGTGCTGTTCCTATTATTCTAGTGCCGAAAAAGGATGGTACATCACGTATGTGTGTTGATTGTAGAGGCATTAATAATATTACTATTCGTTATCGTCATCCTATTCCTAGGCTAGATGATATGCTTGATGAATTGAGTGGCTCTACAATATTCTCCAAAGTTGATTTGCGTTGTGGATACCATCAAATTCGTATGAAATTGGGAGATGAATGGAAAACAGCATTTAAAACTAAGTTTGGATTATATGAGTGGTTAGTCATGCCTTTTGGGTTAACTAATGCGCCTAGTACTTTCATGAGACTAATGAACGAAGTTTTACGTGCTTTCATTGGACGATTTGTGGTAGTCTATTTTGATGATATACTGATTTATAGCAGATCTTTGGAAGAACATTTGGAACATTTACGTGCTGTTTTTATTGCTCTACGTGATGCACGTTTGTTTGGTAACCTTGGGAAGTGCACCTTTTGCACCGACCGAGTATCTTTTCTTGGCTATGTTGTTACTCCACAGGGAATTGAAGTTGACAAAGCCAAGATTGAAGCTATTGAGAGTTGGCCGCAGCCCAAAACGGTCACACAAGTGAGGAGTTTTCTTGGCCTCGCTGGATTCTATAGGCGTTTTGTGGGAGATTTCAGCATCATTGCTGCACCTCTCAACGAGCTTACAAAGAAGGATGTGCCTTTTGTTTGGGGTACCGCACAGGAAGAAGCCTTCACGGTATTGAAAGATAAGTTGACACATGCTCCTTTACTCCAACTTCCTGATTTTAATAAGACTTTTGAGCTTGAATGTGATGCTAGTGGAATTGGATTAGGAGGTGTGTTATTACAAGATGGCAAACCTGTTGCATACTTTTCTGAAAAATTGAGTGGGCCTAGTCTGAATTATTCTACTTATGATAAAGAATTATATGCTCTTGTTCGGACTTTAGAAACATGGCAACATTATTTATGGCCCAAAGAATTTGTTATACATTCTGATCATGAATCTTTGAAACATATTAAAAGTCAAGCTAAACTGAATCGTAGACATGCTAAATGGGTTGAATTCATTGAGACTTTTCCTTATGTCATTAAACACAAGAAGGGAAAAGAAAATGTTATTGCTGATGCTTTGTCTCGCCGCTATACTATGCTTTCACAACTTGACTTCAAAATATTTGGTTTGGAGACCATCAAAGATCAATATGTGCATGATGCTGATTTTAAAGATGTAATGCAGAATTGTAAAGAAGGAAGAATGTGGAACAAGTTCGTCGTTAACGATGGATTTGTGTTTCGTGCTAACAAGCTATGCATTCCAGCTAGCTCCGTTCGTCTTTTGTTGTTGCAGGAGGCGCATGGAGGAGGATTAATGGGACACTTTGGCGTGAAGAAGACGGAGGACGTACTTGCTACACATTTCTTTTGGCCAAAGATGAGACGGGATGTTGAGCGTTTTATTGCTCGATGCACTACATGTCAAAAAGCTAAGTCACGACTCAATCCTCATGGTTTATATATGCCTTTGCCTGTACCTAGTGTTCCTTGGGAGGATATATCTATGGACTTTGTTTTAGGTTTACCTCGAACAAAGAAGGGGAGGGATAGCATATTTGTTGTCGTGGATAGATTCTCGAAAATGGCACACTTTATAACATGTCATAAAAGTGATGTGATAGAGGCGGGGGTGTCCCGATCTTTCGATGAGATGGTAACTATCGATTTGGTGGAGACGACTTTGACGATCCGACTACAAACGTGCACGACGTTGCGCCTTAGCAATCGCTAAACCAATCTCCAGAGGTTATTGACCACGCCGGTGCACGATCAACCTGACCACGAAGGTCTATTCCTGCAAGCAATCGAAGAACGAGCAAGAATATGATAAAAGCAATCTGAATATTGCAAATATGTATGAAGTATTGATAAAGGTGGGGATCCGAAAGCGGTCTTGGTCTGGTCGTTGGACACAAACGAAGTACACGAAGTTGCGTTGGCTAACTTTTAACTAAACAAATCCCAAGGAAAAGCTACTAGATGGATCTACTTATATAGGAGCAAGGGGTGGCGGCCAAGGAGGTGGGAGGACGTCCCAAGGCAGCCTAAAACTAAATCTAGGTCGTACAAGGCCAATGGGCCCAAGTGGAGGTGATGTAACACCTTTGGACTTATAGTTTGACTCGGATTCTGCTGCAGCATCAGATTGTTTCGTCCACAACTCAACGCTCCGGACGAATTTGAAGGTGATTCCAATTGGGTTGGAAAGTGCACGAAATCTAGTTTCCAACAAAAAAAGAATCACCCAATACGGAGTCCGTATGAAAAACTTGTGTGTGTTTTGAGTCAGGTGTGTCTGTGCAGTCCGAATCTGAATCCAGAACGTGAGAGACTTGGACTCTATCTTCTCTTGGGCCAAAAGTGACGTGAGAGAACTTTTTGGACAGCAAATAAACATCTCTTTCTTCCTTATCTTCATATGTGGATTGTACAAATGTCCCATACACCTGCAATTAGACAAAACACAAAAGTGTGTGAAGTATTTTTGTTCTGGATAACATAAATGCTGTTTTCCATTCATCTCCCAATTTCATACGAATTTGATGGTAGCCACTACGCAAATCAACTTTGGAGAATATTGTAGAGCCACTCAATTCATCAAGCATATCATCTAGCCTAGGAATAGGATGACGATAACAAATAGTAATATTATTAATGCCTCTACAATCAACACACATACGTGATGTACCATCCTTTTTCGGCACTAGAATAATAGGAACAGCTCAAGGACTAAGGGATTCGCGTACATAACCTTTGTCGAGAAGCTCTTGTACTTGACGCATAATCTCCTTCGTCTCCTCTGGATTGGTACGGTATGGTGCACGGTTTGGCAGTGAAGCACCGGGAATTAAGTCAATCTGATGCTCAATCCCTCGAATAGGCGGTAATCCCGGTGGCACGTCTTGTGGAAAGACATCAGCGAACTCCTGCAAAATGTTAGTGACAGCAGGAGGCAAAGAGGAAGGCACGTCCTCGAATGAAAATAATGCCTCTTTGCACACAAAAGCATAGCAAACAGATTTGCTGAAATCTAGCTCATCAATATCAGATTTGGTGGCGAATAAACATGCACTTTTCAATTTAATTTCAGAAGCAACACTAGATGGTTTATTATTAGGCTTCATTTGTTGCTCAAATTCTTTTGCCACAATCTGATTTTCACTCTTATTCGTCTCCTGTTTTGCTTTATTAGCTCTATTAATATCATCTTTCAAAATGGAATCAGGAGTCATAGGAAGCAAAGTAATATTTTTATCCTTATGAACAAGAGTATAGTGATTGTTTCTACCATGGTGTACAGAATTTTTATCAAATTGCCATGGTCTACCAAGTAATAAGGAACATGCTTGCATAGGTACCACATCACAATCAACATAATCAGCATATGTAGAGATACTAAAATGCACACGAACAGTACGTATTACCTTAACCTTGCCGCTGTTGTTGAACCATTGGATGTAGTAAGGATGTGGATGTGGTCTTGTGGTGAGAGAAAGCTTCTCCACCATCTCCATGCTAGCCAAGTTGTTGCAGCTCCCTCCGTCTATGACGACGCGCACAGAACGTTCCTTCACAACTCCCTTGGTATGGAACAAATTGTGCCTCTGATTTTGCTCAGCTTGTGTGATCTGCACACTCAAAACACGTTGAGCAACTAAACATTCATACCTGTCAGCGTCTTCAGGAGCCATGTATTGTGTCTCATGATCAGAATCATCTCCACCATGTTCTTCACGTGTAATAAGAGCCAAAGTCTCCTCATCATAGTCACTAGCAGACTCATATCCACCATCCACGGTAGCAATCATCACACACGAAGATTTGCATTCTCTCGCATAATGACCTCCTCCCTTACAACAACGACAAATAATATCACTTGTGTGCCCTGTTGATGCCATGGAAGAAGAAGAACGCTGTGCAGGCCCCACAGGTGCGCTCTTGGCAGATAATGGTGGTTGTGCCTGTTTTCTTGTATCACGGCTGGAGGTGGCACCGGATGGAGGTGCTGGTGCAGTTGAAGTAGAAGATGCACGTGGTGTCCATGATGAAGGTCGGCCTGCATAAAAGTTAGTTCGCCCCAATGCTTGTCGATCCTGCACTTCACGTTCAGCTTTACAAGCAAGATGGAATAAACGAGTGATATTAGTATACTCCTTATAGTCTAGAATGGTCTGAATCTCTCTATTTAATCCACCCAGAAAACGTGCAAGCATAGCTTCATTCTCCTCAACAATACCACATCTAATCATGCCAGTTTGTAATTCCTGATAATATTCTTCTACAGAATCTTAAACGCTGCAATTTTTGAAGCAATTCACGTTGATAATATGGTGGAACCCAACGCGTAGGCATAGCAGTTTTCAAAGCAGCCCAAGTAGTTGGAATAGGATATAATCTACAATGTTCAGACCACCATACACATGCAAACCTAGTGAAAGCACAAACAGCAGCAGCAACTCGTCTCTCCTCAGGATATTGTAAACATGTAAATCGTTGTTCAGTTTCTAACTCCCAAGTAAGATATATATCAGGAACATATCTACCCTCAAATGGTGGAATATTCAATTTCAGTTTAGGAATATGGACATCATCTCGTACCTGAGGTGGTGGTGCAGGCCTACCATTACGAATATATACCTGAGGTCGACCTGCTAGTGGTGGTACAGGTGGCTGCACGTAGTGTTGATTTTGATCAACCTCATCCTCATAATCTCCCACATAATCATCCTCCTCCGCATCAGCAGCAGGAGCCACAGAAGTATCAACAGCAGCACCAACAGTTTGGCCAAACGCAAGAGGAACACGGCTTGCTCGGCGGAGGTCTGTTTCGCGACGTGGAGGTAGTCGTTGTTGTTGTTGTTGTTGTTGTTGGAGAGGTGCGTTAGGTGCAGCGGGTGGTGGTGGTGGAAGACGTGCGAGCAATTCATTAAACTTGTTATCGAGCTTTGTTTCGAACGTCTTCTCAAGGCCAGTGATCTTCTCCATGGCCTCTTCAAAATTGTTCAGCACATCTTGCACCTGTTCAGTCATCATTTGCTGAAACTTATCATGAAGCTCCTTGTTAAATAAATTCTCCCAGTTGATAGAGGCAAAGGTGTTCCGATCTTTGGATGAGATGATAACTATCGATTTGGTGGAGACGACTTTGACGATCCGACTACAAACGTGCACGACGTTGCGCCTTAGCAATCGCTAAACGAATCTCCTGAGGTTACTGACGATGCTGGAAGCACGGTCAGCCTGACCACGAAGGTCTGTTCCTGCAAGCAATCGAAGAACGAGCAACAATATGATAAAGCAATCTGAATATTGCAAATCTATATGAAGTATTGATAATGGTGAGGATCCGGAAGCGGTCTTGGTCTGGTCGTTGGACACAAACGAAGTACACGAAGTTGCAATGGCTAACTTTTAACTAAACAAATCCCAAGGAAAAGCTACTAGATGGATCTACTTATATAGGAGCAAGGGGTGGCGGCCAAGGAGGTGGGAGGACGTCCCAAGGCAGCCTAAAACTAAATCTAGGTCGTACAAGGCCAATGGGCCCAAGTGGAGGTGATGTAACACCTTTGGACTTGTAGTTTGAGTCGGATTCTGCTGCAGCATCAGATTGTTTCGTCCACAACTCAACTCTCCGGACGAATTTGAAGGTGATTCCAATTGGGTTGGAAAGTGGACGAAATCTAGTTTCCAACAAAAAAAGAATCACCCAATTCGGAGTCCGTATGAAAAACTTGTGTGCGTTTTGAGTCAGGTATGTCTGTGCAGTCCGAATCTGAATCCAGAACGTGAGAGACTTGGACTCTATCTTCTCTTGGGCCAAAAGTGACGTGAGAGAACTTTTTGGACAGCAAATAAACATCTCTTTCTTCCTTATCTTCATATGTGGATTGTACAAATGTCCCATACACCTGCAATTAGACAAAACACAAAAGTGTGTGAAGTATTTTTGTTCTGGATAACATAAATAGAATATTCAATAGTTTGCACTAGAAATCACCTGAGAAATATGCATATATGCAATATTTTTGGTCATATCCAAGGTAGTCATGTCCTCATCATCCTCCCCTTCTTGAAAATAAAGCCGTCCTCGGCGTTGCTTAATCTGAAATGTGGCTAACAAAAGAGACAAGGTGTACATGTTGTATATGTATATGTCATCCATTTTTACTTCCCTTGATTTTTGCATATATGACACATGAATAGATGAGTAACTTGCATAGTTCATAAAATCTAAAGCCAAAAAATTAGCACAAGAAGTAGAAGGCATGAAAATATTGCAACTCAGTTTGCACATATAAGTGAAGCTCTTATTCATTTCAAAAGATTGACAACGTTCATCATTAAACCATCCCAACATTGGTGAATAAACCTTACTTGCATCAAATTTACATGCTACAACATGCTTAAATAAGCAAACATGCAATAAGTCATTCAACACAGAATCATCACCAAGATTAGAGGTCATATCAAAATGATTAAACATTGGTTCTTTTGCATCAATAGTTAATTCAATGGGTGCACTCAAAATTGTTGGTATTTCAGTTGTTTGATCACATGGCAAAGTCAAATTATCAACGTAGTCCTCTAAAATAGGTGGTGTGATCAAAGTAGTGGGTAGCTCATCAGATGGTGCATTCAAATTGACAAGGCATTCATCATTCTCATGTAGAGATGGAAGATCAGTACCTTTGTCATTACCTCTTATGATCAACTCAGATGATGTAGCCACTCTCGGGGGCGATGTGTCACATGGTGGAGGTGATGTAGTCCTGACAACAACGGATGTGGTTGTCATAGTATGCCTAGTAGTTGAAGGAACAATCATATCAACTCTTGGAATGTGCACCGTGCGCTTGTTCTCCTCGTGGCCAACACGTCGTTTTATTTCCTGTTCAGCTTTGCAAGCAAGATGAAACAAATGGTCCATAGGATAACACTCTTCATGAATTAGTATCTCTTGAATATCACGGTTTAATCCTCCCCAAAATCTATCCATAAAATCATCTTCACTTTCTTCTAAAGAGGACTGCAACAAGGTAGTTTGTAAATCATCATAATATTTTGTTACAGTTTCACTACTTTGTTTTAAGTGTTGTAACTTCTTAATCATGTCACGAGTATAATAAGCAGGGGCGAAAGTATGTCGCATGGCAAGTTTCAAATCATCCCAAGTAGTAGGTATATAATCAGGGTGTAACCGACAATATTCACTCCACCAAACCAAAGCATAACCAGTGAAAGAACCAACCGCAACCTTAACCTTTTTATGTTCATCGAAATTATGGGAAGCAAATATATTTTTTATGTCGAACTCCCATTCAATATATAAAGCAGGTTTAAAACGGCCATTAAATGGTGGTATAGATACATTAACCTGATCATGTGCATTTGGATGTTTGTGCACCTCTCGTGACGGTTGTGGTATTTGCAAAGGTGGTGGCACGTCTCCCGCGATCGACGAAGCCCATGAATTGACTCTGGATCCTGTCATGATTAGTAGAACAAGAAACAAAACCCAAAAATAATGTTCCTATAACTACTAGGATGTGGTGGTAAAACGCTCATAGTAAAGCAAATATTAATGTCTTACACGTTCTTACCATGCAGCAGGCGGTGATCGGCAATCAGCGGTGTCAAGTAACTCCGAATATTGAGTAAAGCGATTGCCAGGGCAGCGTACGTATACACGGTGTAGAAATATGTGGAGCTGGGTTGGCTATATATGGTAGCAAAAGATTAGCAATAATCAATTCCTATTATTTTTTTTTTTTTCCGAAACCTACTCCGGCAAGGAAACACGAATCGGAATCTAGAGGGATCTCGAAAACAAACCTAATATGAGAAGAACTCGGATTGGTGGTGGATATATGGTGGTAGATGGCAGCGGTGGTGGTATATGACAGTTGTGGTGGTATATGGATACGGATTCGAAGCGGTGGCGGATAAACGGTGGTGGTAGATGGCAGGGGTGATGATGATGGTGCGGCGGCGGCGTGACAACTTATGACCAGAACTCGAAACTCTAAAAGACTAGACTCTAAGACCAGCAACTAGACACGACGATGCAACCGCAAATTCAACAAAGCAAAACCCTAAAAAGATTATGCAAAGGCTCAGATTGGTTCGGATATGATGAACTAACCCTAATTTTTTTTTTGTGGCTTTTTCGTGGACTGTAGGTATGAAGAACAGACTCGATCTAAACTACGAAAAACTGTAAAATCTCACCGAGCAACCTGGAAATCTGATACCACTTGATAGAGGCAAAGGTGTCCCGTCTTTCGATGAGATGATGGATATCGCTTTGGTGGAAGTCGACTTTGACGATCCGACTACGAACGTGCGAGGACGTCGCGCCTTAGCAATCGCTAAACCAACTCCGAGAGGTTATCGACCACGCCGGAGCACGATCAACCTGACCACGAGGGTCTGTTTCCTGCGAGCAAACGAAGAACAAGCAAGAAACTGAGATTGCAATCCGGATATTGCGAATATAAGATGAAAGCTTTATTGATCAAGGTGGGGTTCTGTGACGCCTTTGTCTGGTCGCTGAACACAAACGAAGTACGCGAAGTTGCAGCTTTGTAAAGAAGGAAGAACCTGGAACAAGTTTGTCGTTAATGATGGATTTGTGTTCCGTGCTAACAAGCTATGCATTCCAGCTAGCTCTCTTCGTCTTTTGTTGTTGCAGGAGGCGCATGGAGGAGGATTAATGGGACACTTTGGCGTGAAGAAGACGGAGGACGTACTTGCTACACATTTCTTTTGGCCAAAGATGAGACGGGATGTTGAGCGTTTTGTTGCTCGCTGCACTACATGTCAAAAAGCTAAGTCACGACTCAATCCTCATGGTTTATATATGCCTTTGCCTGTACCTAGTGTTCCTTGGGAGGATATATCTATGGACTTTGTTTTAGGTTTACCTCGAACAAAGAAGGGGAGGGCTAGCATATTTGTTGTCGTGGATAGATTCTCGAAAATGGCACACTTTATACCATGTCATAAAAGCGATGATGCTGTTAATGTTGCTGATTTGTTCTTTCGTGAAATTATTCGCTTGCATGGTGTGCCAAATACTATTGTTTCAGATCGTGATACTAAATTTCTTAGCCACTTTTGGAGATGTTTATGGGCTAAGTTGGGGACTAAACTGCTTTTTAGTACTACTTGTCACCCCCAAACTGATGGACAAACTGAAGTAGTCAATAGAACGTTGTCTACTATGCTTAGGGCTGTTTTGAAGAATAATAAGAAAATGTGGGAGGAATGCTTGCCTCATATTGAATTTCCTTATAATCGTTCATTGCATTCTACTACTAAGATGTGCCCTTTTGAAGTTGTGTATGGTTTCCTACCTCGTGCACCTATTGATTTGTTGCCTCTTCCATCTTTGGAGAAGGTTAATTTTGATGCTAAACAACGTGCTGAATTGATTTTAAAAATGCATGAGTTAACTAAGGAAAACATTGAGCGTATGAATGCTAAATATAAACTTGCTGGAGATAAGGGTAGAAAACATGTTGTGTTTGCACCTGGAGATCTTGTTTGGTTACATTTGCGTAAGGATAGATTTCCTGATTTGCGCAAATCAAAGCTAATGCCACGTGCTGATGGTCCCTTTAAGGTGTTAGAGAAAATAAATGATAATGCATATAAACTTGAGCTGCCTGCAGATTTTGGGGTTAGTCCCACTTTTAACATTGCAGATTTGAAGCCTTATTTGGGTGAGGAAGATGAACTTCCGTCGAGGACGACTTCATTTCAAGAAGGGGAGGATGATGAGGACATCAATACAATTGTTACACCCACAGCCCCTGCTGCTATACATACTGGACCAATTACTAGAGCTCGTGCACGCCAACTTAATTACCAGGTACTTTCGTTTCTTGGTAATGATTCTAATGTTCATGAGAATATGATGCTGCCTAAATTGGATACATTTGTTTTGCTTACAAATGAAGGGCCTAGCTTGGAGAAGGATGAACATTGGAGCAAGAACAAGCATGGAGATGATGGCATGCGCAAGGGGAACAAGAACGGAGTTACAAGTGATGATTTCAGGACTTTGAAGCCACCATAATGGGTGCATGAAGCCTTGGACGAAATATACAAGATGCCACTTCATAAATTTCGTCCCGAGGCTATTTTAGGTGCTGCGTCACCTTATTATTGGGCCAGGCCCATGTAATTTCGAAATACATAAGTATAGGCTATTTTTAGAGTCCGTATGTGTGGGGAAACAAGAGATAGGGTTGATTTCGGACCCCTCCACCAAGGGCCACGAAATTCCGCCCTCTTCCTCCATATATACAGCCCTTAGGGCATCGTTTAGACTTTGGGTTTTGTTTAGATTAAAAGTTCGCCATAGCTGCAACTTCGCGTACTTCGTTTGTGTTCAACGACCAGACAAAGGCGTCACAGAACCCCACCTTGATCAATAAAGCTTTCATCTTATATTCGCAATATCCAGATTGCAATCTTAGTTTCTTGCTTGTTCTTCGTTTGCTCGCAGGAAACAGACCCTCGTGGTCAGGTTGATCGTGCTCCGGCGTGGTCAATAACCTCTCGGAGTTGGTTTAGCGATTGCTAAGGCGCGACGTCCTCGCACGTTCGTAGTCGGATCGTCAAAGTCGACTTCCACCAAACGATATCCATCATCTCATCGAAAGATCGGGACCCTCGCCTCTATTAGGAGGGGTCCGAAATCAACCCTATCTCTTGTTTCCCCACACATACGGACTCTAAAAATAGCCTATACTTATGTATTTCGAAATTACATGGGCCTGGCCCAATAATAAGGTGACGCAGCACCTAAAATAGCCTCGGGACGAAATTTATGAAGTGGCATCTTGTATATTTCGTCCAAGGCTTCATGCACCCATTATGGTGGCTTCAAAGTCCTGAAATCATCACTTGTAACTCCGTTATTGTTCCCCTTGCGCATGCCATCATCTCCATGCTTGTTCTTGCTCCAATGTTCATCCTTCTCCAAGCTAGGCCCTTCATTTGTAAGCAAAACAAATGTATCCAATTTAGGCAGCATCATATTCTCATGAACATTAGAATCATTACCAAGAAACGAAAGTACCTGGTAATTTAGTTGGCGTGCACGAGCTCTAGTAATTGGTCCAGTATGTATAGCAGCAGGGGCTGTGGGTGTAACAATTGTATTGATGTCCTCATCAGGTAGCAAAAGATTAGCAATAATCAATTCAAAGATGCAATGTTGAATAAACGCTCAACGACGGTACTGTGCTGGTCCTAGGCTAGACCGAACTAGAGACGCGAGCCTAGAACACTAATGAGGTCACGTCGTAGCACAACCAGCATCAATGAAGGATACAAAGTAGCTCTGGACAGCAAGATATAAGTGAAGATCACAACGGCAGTAAAGATAATGATGTGAAACAATAGCCAAGCTGTTTTACTGAACAGTGCACAAAACAGATTCCAATCCGAATTCAGGTACGAGATTGATTCTAGATAGATCCAATATTTTTTTCTCTCTTTTTTTTTCTCACGCTTTTTTTTTCTTTTTCTTCTCCCTCTTTTTCTTTTTTTTTCTTTCCTTTTTTCTCTCTTTTTTTTTCTTTATCTTCTTTTTCTCCCTCTTTCCAAGACAAACTAGATAAGATGCAGATTCGATCAGGCGAAGATGTGAGTGACCTCAACTATGATTATGACAATAAACAGTGCGTAGCACGTGGTGGAAATTGGTGGATTGGATGGTGGACAGCGGATGGGATAATGATGCAGCGGCTGCGTGACTAATGTGAACAGAACTCGAAACTCTAAAGGAACTAGACACTAAGACCAGCAACTCAACACGACGATGCAACCGATAATTCAACTATGCAAGCAATGAAAAGAAAATTGCAAAGGCTCAGACTAGCTTGGACCAAGGATGAATAGATCTAACTCTTTTTTGTGGCTTTTTCTAGGACAATAGGTAAGAAAATAAATCTAATCTAGGAAAATTGGAAATTCTCATCGAGCAACCTGAAAACTGATACCACTTAATAGGATTGGAATCAATCTCGTACCTGAATTCGGATCTATCTAGAATCAATCTCGTAACCACTTGATAGAGGCGAGGGTGTCCCGATCTTTCGATGAGATGATAACTATCGATTTGGTGGAGACGACTTTGACGATCCGACTACAAACGTGCACGGCGTTGCGCCTTAGCAATCGCTAAACGAATCTCCTGAGGTTACTGACAATGCTGGAAGCACGGTCAGCCTGACCACGAAGGTCTGTTCCTGCAAGCAATCGAAGAACGAGCAAGAATATGATAAAGCAATCTGAATATTGCAAATCTATATGAAGTATTGATAATGGTGGGGATCCGGAAGCGGTCTTGGTCTGGTCGTTGGACACAAATGAAGTACACGAAGTTGCAATGGCTAACTTTTAACTAAACAAATCCCAAGGAAAAGCTACTAGATGGATCTACTTATATAGGAGCAAGGGGTGGCGTCCAAGGAGGTGGGAGGACGTCCCAAGGCAGCCTAAAACTAAATCTAGGTCGTACAAGGCCAATGGGCCCAAGTGGAGGTGATGTAACACCTTTGGACTTGTAGTTTGAGTCGGATTCTGCTGCAGCATCAGATTGTTTCGTCCACAACTCAACGCTCCGGATGAATTTGAAGGTGATTCCAATTGGGTTGGAAAGTGCACGAAATCTAGTTTCCAACAAAAAAAGAATCACCCAATTCGGAGTCCGTATGAAAAATTTGTGTGCGTTTTGAGTCAGGTATGTCTGTGCAGTCCGAATCTGAATCCAGAACGTGAGAGACTTGGACTCTATCTTCTCTTGGGCCAAAAGTGACGTGAGAGAACTTTTTGGACAGCAAATAAACATCTCTTTCTTCCTTATCTTCATATGTGGATTGTACAAATGTCCCATACACCTGCAATTAGACAAAACACAAAAGTGTGTGAAGTATTTTTGTTCTGGATAACATGAATAGATTATTGAATAGTTTGCACTAGAAATCACCTAACAAATATGCATATATGCAATATTTTTGGTCATATCCAAGGTAGTCATGTCCTCATCACCAGTCAATCTCGTCGGCTTGTGATCCTGGCATGGTTAGTAGCAATAGAAACACACAAGAATATGATCCTACAGACTACGAACAAGTGGTGGTGGTGGGTGTCACAAATCCGTCAAGCAAAACTCAAATTCTTACCAGTTCTTACCCAGCAACAGGCGGTGATCGGCAACCGTTGTAGTCAAAACTCTCAAAGCTTGGATAGAGCGATTACCAGGGAGAGTCAAACGCACGACGTAGATGTATGTGGAGCTGGGAAGGCTTATAATATGGTAGCAAAAAGGGTCAGCAATAATCAAATCAGAGATGCAAAGTTGAATAAACGCTCAATGACGGTACTGTGCAGGTCCTAGGCTAGACTGTGCTAGAGACGCGAGCCTAGAACACCAACAAAATCACGACGCGGCACGTAAACAAGGGAGGAGCACACTCTGAATTTTTTTTCTCTTTTTTTTCCACTTTTTTTTCCTCTTTTTTTTTGCTCCGCAACAATTTTTTTTCGAAAAAGTCTACAAATGGTCAAAAACTGCCTAGCCAGAATTTTCCAGACTTAGTTTTTTTTTTGAAATTGGAACTATTTTTCTTCTGCGGATGGCTCGGAAGTTGGGGAGTCCTTCTCTGTCACGACTGGGAGTATCGCGTGATCTGGAAATCGAGAACAATGCAACAATTACTGGACTCGGACTAGGACTGGTGGCGGAGATGAATCTGGTGGAACTCGGACTGGTGGCGGAGATGAATCTGGTGGAACACGGACAGGTGGCGGATATATGTTGCAGGTGAACTCGGATTGGCGTGATGGCGGCGGATATGTGGTGGCGTATATGGATTCGGATTGGCGGTGAATATGTGGTGGTGGTATATGGCAACAGTGACGATGATGATGCGGTGGTGATATATGGCAGCGGCGACGTGACAACCTGTGAACAGAACTCGAAACTCTAAAAGACTAGACGCTAACACCAGCAACTGGACACGACGATGCAACCGCAAATTCAACAAAGCAAATACATAAAAGATTATGCAAGGCTCAGATTGGTTCGGATGGGATGAACTAACCCTAATTTTTTTGGCTTTTTCGTGGACTATAGGTATGAAGAACAGACTCGATCTAAACTACGAAAAACTGTAAAATCTCACCGAGCAACCTGGAAATCTGATACCACTTGATAGAGGCAAAGGTGTCCCGTCTTTCGATGAGATGATGGATATCGCTTTGGTGGAAGTCGACTTTGACGATCCGACTACGAACGTGCGAGGACGTCGCGCCTTAGCAATCGCTAAACCAACTCCGAGAGGTTATTGACCACGCCGGAGCACGATCAACCTGACCACGAGGGTCTGTTTCCTGCGAGCAAATGAAGAACAAGCAAGAAACTAAGATTGCAATCTGGATATTGCGAATATAAGATGAAAACTTTATTGATCAAGGTGGGGTTCTGTGACGCCTTTGTCTGGTCGTTGAACACAAACGAAGTACGCAAAGTTGCAGCTATGGCAAACTTTTAATCTAAACAAAACCCAAAGTCTAAAAGGTGCCCTAAGGGCTGTATATATGGAGGAAGAGAGGGGGAATTTCGTGGCCCTTGGTGGAGGGGTCCGAAATCAACCCTATCTCTTGTTTCCCCACACATACGGACTTTAAAAATAGCCTATACTTATGAATTTCGAAATTACATGGGCCTGGCCCAATAAAAAGGTGACGCAGCACCTATAATAGCCTCGGGACGAAATTTATGAAGTGGCATCTTGTATATTTCGTCCAAGGCTTCATGCACCCATTATGGTGGCTTCAAAGTCCTGAAATCATCACTTGTAACTCCGTTCTTGTTCCCCTTGCGCATGGCATCATCTCTGATAGAGGCAAAGGTGTCCCGTCTTTCGATGAGATGGTGGATTTCGCTTTGGTGGAAGTCGACTTTGACGATCCGACTACGAACGTGCGAGGACGTCGCGCCTTAGCAATCGCTAAACCAACTCCGAGAGGTTATTGACCACGCCGGAGCATGATCTACCTGACCACGAGGGTCTGTTTCCTGCGAGCAAACGAAGAACAAGCAAGAAACTGAGATAGCAATCTGGATATTGCGAATATAAGATGAAAGCTTTATTGATCAAGGTGGGGTTCTGTGACGCCTTTGTCTGGTCGTTGAACACAAACGAAGTACGCGAAGTTGCAGCTATGGCGAACTTTTAATCTAAACAAAACCCAAAGTCTAAACGATGCCCTAAGGGCTGTATATATGGAGGAAGAGGGGGGAATTTCGTGGCCCTTGGTGGAGGGGTCCGAAATCAACCCTATCTCTTGTTTCCCCACACATACGGACTCTAAAAATAGCCTATACTTATGTATTTCGAAATTACATGGGCCTGGCCCAATAATAAGGTGACGCAGCACCTAAAATAGCCTCGGGACGAAATTTATGAAGTGGCATCTTGTATATTTCGTCCAAGGCTTCATGCACCCATTATGGTGGCTTCAAAGTCCTGAAATCATCACTTGTAACTCCGTTCTTGTTCCCCTTTCGCATGCCATCATCTCCATGCTTGTTCTTGCTCCAATGTTCATCCTTCTCCAAGTTAGGCCCTTCATTTGTAAGCAAAACAAATGTATCCAATTTAGGCAGCATCATATTCTCATGAACATTAGAATCATTACCAAGAAACGAAAGTACCTGGTAATTTAGTTGGCGTGCACGAGCTCTAGTAATTGGTCCAGTATGTATAGCAGCAGGGGCTGTGGGTGTAACAATTGTATTGATGTCCTCATCATCCTCCCCTTCTTGAAATGAAGTCGTCCTCGACGGAAGTTCATCTTCCTCACCCAAATAAGGCTTCAAATCTGCAATGTTAAAAGTGGGACTAACCCCAAAATCTGCAGGCAGCTCAAGTTTATATGCATTATCATTTATTTTCTCTAACACCTTAAAGGGACCATCAGCACGAGGCATTAGCTTTGATTTGTGCAAATCAGGAAATCTATCCTTGCGCAAATGTAACCAAACAAGATCTCCAGGTGCAAACACAACATGTTTTCTACCCTTATCTCCAGCAAGTTTATATTTAGCATTCATACGCTCAATGTTTTCCTTAGTTAAATCATGCATTTTTAAAATCAATTCAGCACGTTGTTTAGCATCAAAATTAACCTTCTCCGAAGATGGAAGAGGCAACAAATCAATAGGTGCACGAGGTAGGAAACCATACACAACTTCAAAAGGGCACATCTTAGTAGTAGAATGCAATGAACGATTATAAGCAAATTCAATATGAGGCAAGCATTCCTCCCACATTTTCTTATTATTCTTCAAAACAGCCCTAAGCATAGTAGACAACGTTCTATTGACTACTTCAGTTTGTCCATCAGTTTGGGGGTGACAAGTAGTACTAAAAAGCAGTTTAGTCCCCAACTTAGCCCATAAACATCTCCAAAAGTGGCTAAGAAATTTAGTATCACGATCTGAAACAATAGTATTTGGCACACCATGCAAGCGAATAATTTCACGAAAGAACAAATCAGCAACATTAACAGCATCATCGCTTTTATGACATGGTATAAAGTGTGCCATTTTCGAGAATCTATCCACGACAACAAATATGCTATCTGATAGAGGCAAAGGTGTCCCGTCTGTCGATGAGATGGTGGATTTCGCTTTGGTGGAAGTCGACTTTGGCGATCCGACTACGAACGTGCGAGGACGTCGCGCCTTAGCAATCGCTAAACCAACTCCGAGAGGTTATTGACCACGCCGGAGCACGATCAACCTGACCACGAGGGTCTGTTTCCTGCGAGCAAACGAAGAACAAGCAAGAAACTAAGATTGCAATCTGGATATTGCGAATATAAGATGAAAGCTTTATTGATCAAGGTGGGGTTCTGTGACGCCTTTGTCTGGTCGTTGAACACAAACGAAGTACGTGAAGTTGCAGCTATGGCGAACTTTTAATCTAAACAAAACCCAAAGTCTAAACGATGCCCTAAGGGCTGTATATATGGAGGAAGAGGGGGGGAATTTCGTGGCCCTTGGTGGAGGGGTCCGAAATCAACCCTATCTCTTGTTTCCCCACACATACGGACTCTAAAAATAGCCTATACTTATGTATTTCGAAATTACATGGGCCTGGCCCAATAATAAGGTGACGCAGCACCTAAAATAGCCTCGGGACGAAATTTATGAAGTGGCGTCTTGTATCTTTCGTCCAAGGCTTCATGCACCCATTATGGTGGCTTCAAAGTCCTGAAATCATCACTTGTAACTCCGTTCTTGTTTCCCTTGCGCATGCCATCATCTCCATGCTTGTTCTTGCTCCAATGTTCATCCTTCTCCAAGCTAGGCCCTTCATTTGTAAGCAAAACAAATGTATCCAATTTAGGCAGCATCATATTCTCATGAACATTAGAATCATTACCAAGAAACGAAAGTACCTGGTAATTTAGTTGGCGTGCACGAGCTCTAGTAATTGGTCCAGTATGTATAGCAGCAGGGGCTGTGGGTGTAACAATTGTATTGATGTCCTCATCATCCTCCCCTTCTTGAAATGAAGTCGTCCTCGACGGAAGTTTATCTTCCTCACCCAAATAAGGCTTCAAATCTGCAATGTTAAAAGTGGGACTAACCCCAAAATCTGCAGGCAGCTCAAGTTTATATGCATTATCATTTATTTTCTCTAACACCTTAAAGGGACCATCAGCACGTGGCATTAGCTTTGATTTGCGCAAATCAGGAAATCTATCCTTACGCAAATGTAACCAAACAAGATCTCCAGGTGCAAACACAACATGTTTTCTACCCTTATCTCCAGCAAGTTTATATTTAGCATTCATACGCTCAATGTTTTCCTTAGTTAACTCATGCATTTTTAAAATCAAATCAGCACGTTGTTTAGCATCAAAATTAACCTTCTCCGAAGATGGAAGAGGCAACAAATCAATAGGTGCACGAGGTAGGAAACCATACACAACTTCAAAAGGGCACATCTTAGTAGTAGAATGCAATGAACGATTATAAGCAAATTCAATATGAGGCAAGCATTCCTCCCACATTTTCTTATTATTCTTCAAAACAGCCCTAAGCATAGTAGACAACGTTCTATTGACTACTTCAGTTTGTCCATCAGATTGGGGGTGACAAGTAGTACTAAAAAGCAGTTTAGTCCCCAACTTAGCCCATAAACATCTCCAAAAGTGGCTAAGAAATTTAGTATCACGATCTGAAACAATAGTATTTGGCACACCATGCAAGCGAATAATTTCACGAAAGAACAAATCAGCAACATTAACAGCATCATCGCTTTTATGACATGGTATAAAGTGTGCCATTTTCGAGAATCTATCCACGACAACAAATATGCTATCCCTCCCCTTCTTTGTTCGAGGTAAACCTAAAACAAAGTCCATAGATATATCCTCCCAAGGAACAATAGGTACAGGCAAAGGCATATATAAACCATGAGGATTGAGTCGTGACTTAGCTTTTTGACATGTAGTGCATCGAGCAATAAAACGCTCAACATCCCGTCTCATCTTTGGCCAAAAGAAATGTGTAGCAAGTACGTCCTCCGTCTTCTTCACGCCAAAGTGTCCCATTAATCCTCCTCCATGCGCCTCCTGCAACAACAAAAAACGAACGGAGCTAGCTGGAATGCATAGCTTGTTAGCACGAAACACAAATCCATCGTTAACGACAAACTTGTTCCACATTCTTCCTTCTTTACAATTCTGCATTACATCTTTAAAATCAGCATCATGCACATATTGATCTTTGATGGTCTCCAAACCAAATATTTTGAAGTCAAGTTGTGAAAGCATAGTATAGCGACGAGACAATGCATCAGCAATAACATTTTCTTTTCCCTTCTTGTGTTTAATGACAGAAGGGAAAGTCTCAATGAATTCAACCCATTTAGCATGTCTACGATTCAGTTTAGCTTGACTTTTAATATGTTTCAAAGATTCATGATCAGAATGTATAACAAATTCTTTGGGCCATAAATAATGTTGCCATGTTTCTAAAGTCCGAACAAGAGCATATAATTCTTTATCATAAGTAGAATAATTCAGACTAGGCCCACTCAATTTTTCAGAAAAGTATGCAACAGGTTTGCCATCTTGTAATAACACACCTCCTAATCCAATTCCACTAGCATCACATTCAAGCTCAAAAGTCTTATTAAAATCAGGAAGTTGGAGTAAAGGAGCATGTGTCAACTTATCTTTCAATACCGTGAAGGCTTCTTCCTGTGCGGTACCCCAAACAAAAGGCACATCCTTCTTTGTAAGCTCGTTGAGAGGTGCAGCAATGGTGCTGAAATCTCTCACAAAACGCCTATAGAATCCAGCGAGGCCAAGAAACCTCCTCACTTGTGTGACCGTTTTGGGCTGCGGCCAACTCTCAATAGCTTCAATCTTGGCTTTGTCAACTTCAATTCCCTGTGGAGTAACAACATAGCCAAGAAAAGATACTCGGTCGGTGCAAAAGGTGCACTTCCCAAGGTTACCAAACAAACGTGCATCACGTAGAGCAATAAAAACAGCACGTAAATGTTCCAAATGTTCTTCCAAAGATCTGCTATAAATCAGTATATCATAAAAATAGACTACCACAAATCGTCCAATGAAAGCACGTAAAACTTCGTTCATTAGTCTCATGAAAGTACTAGGCGCATTAGTTAACCCAAAAGGCATGACTAACCACTCATATAATCCAAACTTAGTTTTAAATGCTGTTTTCCATTCATCCCCCAACTTCATACGAATTTGATGGTATCCACTACGCAAATCAACTTCGGAGAATATTGTAGAGCCACTCAATTCATCAAGCATATCATCGAGCCTAGGAATAGGATGACGATAACGAATAGTAATATTATTAATGCCTCTACCATCAACACACATACGTGATGTACCATCCTTTTTCGGCACTAGAATAATAGGAACAGCACAAGGACTAAGGGATTCTCGTATATAACCTTTGTCGAGAAGCTCTTGTACTTGACGCATAATCTCCTTCGTCTCCTCTGGATTGGTACGGTATGGTGCACGGTTTGGCAGTGAAGCACCGGGAATTAAGTCAATCTAATGCTCAATCCCTCGAACAGGCGGTAATCCCGGTGGCACGTCTTGTGGAAAGACGTCAGCGAACTCCTGCAAAATGTTAGTGACAGCAGGAGGCAAAGAGGAAGGCACGTCCTCGAATGAAAATAATGCCTCTTTGCACACAAAAGCATAGCAAACAGATTTGCTGAAATCTAGCTCATCAATGTCAGATTTGGTGGCAAATAAACATGCACTTTTCAATTTAATTTCAGAAGCAACACTAGATGGTTTATTATTAGGCTTCATTTGTTGCTCAAATTCTTTTGCCACAATCTGATTTTCACTCTTATTCGTCTCCTGTTTTGCTTTATTAGCTCTATTAATATCATCTTTCAAAATGGAATCAGGAGTCATAGGAAGCAAAGTAATATTTTTATCCTTATGAACAAGAGTATAGTGATTGTTTCTACCATGGTGTACAAAATTTTTATCAAATTGCCATGGTCTACCAAGTAATAAGGAACATGCTTGCATAGGTACCACATCACAATCAACATAATCAGCATATGTAGAGATACTAAAATGCACACGAACAGTACGTGTTACCTTAACCTTGCCACTGTTGTTGAACTATTGGATGTAGTAAGGATGTGGATGTGGTCTTGTGGTGAGAGAAAGCTTCTCCACCATCTCCATGCTAGCCAAGTTGTTGCAGCTCCCTCCGTCTATGATGACGCGCACAGAACGTTCCTTCACAACTCCCTTGGTATGGAACAAATTGTGCCTCTGATTTTGCTCAGCTTGTGTGATCTGCACACTCAAAACACGTTGAGCAACTAAACATTCATACCTGTCAGCGTCTTCAGGAGCCATGTATTGCGTCTCATGATCAGAATCATCTCCACCATGTTCTTCACGTGTAATAAGAGCCAAAGTCTCCTCATCATAGTCACTAGCGGACTCATATCCACCATCCGCGGTAGCAATCATCACACACGGAGATTTGCATTCTCTCGCATAATGACCTCCTCCCTTACAACGACGACAAATAATATCACTTGTGTGCCCTGTTGATGCCATGGAAGAAGAAGAACGCTGTGCAGGCCCCGCAGGTGCGCTCTTGGCAGATAATGGTGGTTGTGCCTGTTTTCTTGTATCACGGCTGGAGGTGGCACCGGATGGAGGTGCTGGTGCAGTTGAAGTAGAAGATGCACGTGGTGTCCATGATGAAGGTCGGCCTGCATAAAAGTTAGTTCGCCCCAATGCTTGTCGATCCTGCACTTCACGTTCAGCTTTACAAGCAAGATGGTATAAACGAGTGATGTTAGTATACTCCTTATAGTCTAGAATGGTCTGAATCTCTCTATTTAATCCACCCAGAAAACGTGCAAGCATAGCTTCATTCTCCTCAACAATACCACATCTAATCATGCCAGTTTGTAATTCCTGATAATATTCTTCTACAGAATTTTTCCCTTGTCTTAAATGCTGCAATTTTTGAAGCAATTCACGTTGATAATATGGTGGAACCCAACGCGTACGCATAGCAGTTTTCAAAGCAGCCCAAGTAGTTGGAATAGGATATAATCTACAATGTTCAGACCACCATACACGTGCAAAACTAGTGAAAGCACAAATAGCAGCAGCAACTCGTCTCTCCTTAGGATATTGTAAACATGTAAATCGTTGTTCAGTTTCTAACTCCCAAGTAAGATATATATCAGGAACATATCTACCCTCAAATGGTGGAATATTCAATTTCAGTTTAGGAATATGGACATCATCTCGTACCTGAGGTGGTGGTGCAGGCCTACCATTACGAATATATACCTGAGGTCTACCTGCTGGTGGTGGTACAGGTGGCTGCACGTAGTGCTGATTTTGATCAACCTCATCCTCATAATCTCCCACATAATCATCCTCCTCCGCATCAGCAGCAGGAGCCACAGAAGTATCAACAGCAGCACCAACAGTTTGGCCAAACGCAAGAGGAACACGGCTTGCTCGGCGGAGGTCTGTTTCGCGACGTGGAGGTAGTCGTCGTTGTTGTTGTTGGAGAGGTGCGTTAGGTGCAGCGGGTGGTGGTGGTGGAAGACGCGCGAGCAATTCATTAAACTTGTTATCGAGCTTTGTTTCGAACGTCTTCTCAAGGCTAGTGATCTTCTCCATGGCCTCTTCAAAATTGTTCAGCACATCTTGCACCTGTTCAGTCATCATTTGCTGAAACTTATCATGAAGCTCCTTGTTCGATAAATTCTCCCAGTCAATCTCGTCGGCTTGTGATCCTGGCATGGTTAGCAGCAATAGAAACACACAAGAATATGATCCTACAGACTACGAACAAGTGGTGGTGGTGGGTGTCACAAATCCGTCAAGCAAAACTCAAATTCTTACCAGTTCTTACCCAGCAACAGGCGGTGATCGGCAACCGTTGTAGTAAAAACTCTCAAAGCTTGGATAGAGCGATTACCAGGGAGAGTCAAACGCACGACGTAGATGTGTGTGGAGCTGGGAAGGCTTATAATATGGTAGCAAAAAGGGTCAGCAATAATCAATTCAGAGATGCAAAGTTGAATAAACGCTCAACGACGGTACTGTGCTGGTCCTAGGCTAGACTGTGCTAGAGACGCGAGCCTAGAACACCAACAAAATCACGGCGCGGCACGTAAACAAGGGAGGAGCACACTTTGAATTTTTTTTCTCTTTTTTTTGCACTTTTTTTCCTCTTTTTTTTTTGCTCCGCAACAAATTTTTTTCGAAGAAGTCTACAAATGGTCTAAAAACTGCCTAGCCAGAACTATTTTTCTTCTGCGGATGGCTCGGAAGTTGGGGAGTCCTTCTCTGTCACGACTCGGAGTGTCGCGTGATCTGGAAATCGAGAACAATGCAACAATTACTGGACTCGGACTAGGACTGGTGGCGGAGATGAATCTGGTGGAACTCGGACTGGTGGTGGAGATGAATCTGGTGGAACACGGATAGGTGGCGGATATATGTTGCAGGTGAACTCGGATTGGCGTGATGGCGGCGGATATGTGGTGGCGTATATGGATTCGGATTGGCGGTGAATATGTGGTGGTGGTATATGGCAACAACGACGATGATGATGCAGTGGTGATATATGGCAGCGGCGACGTGACAACCTGTGAACAGAACTCGAAACTCTAAAAGACTAGACGCTAAGACCAGCAACTGGACACGACGATGCAACCGCAAATTCAACAACGCAAAAACAGAAAAGATTATGCAAGGCTCAGATTGGTTCGGATGGGATGAACTAACCCTAATTTATTTTGGCTTTTTCGTGGACTATAGGTATGAAGAACAGACTCGATCTAACTTACGAAAAACTATAAAATCTCACCGAGCAACCTGGAAATCTGATACCACTTGATATAGGCAAAGGTGTCCCGTCTTTCGATGAGATGATGGATATCGCTTTGGTGGAAGTCGACTTTGACGATCCGACTACGAACGTGCGAGGACGTCGCGCCTTAGCAATTGCTAAACCAACTCCGAGAGGTTATTGACCACGCCGGAGCCCGATCAACCTGACCACGAGGGTCTGTTTCCTGCGAGCAAACGAAGAACAAGCAAGAAACTAAGATTGCAATCTGGATATTGCGAATATAAGATGAAAGCTTTATTGATCAAGGTGGGGTTCTGTGACGCCTTTGTCTGGTCGATGAACACAAACGAAGTACGCGAAGTTGCAGCTATGACGAACTTTTAATCTAAACAAAACCCAAAGTCTAAACGGTGCCCTAAGGGTTGTATATATGGAGGAAGAGAGGGGGAATTTCGTGGCCCTTGGTGGAGGGGTCCGAAATCAACCCTATCTCTTGTTTCCCCACACATACGGACTCTAAAAATAGCCTATACTTATGTATTTCGAAATTACATGGGCCTGGCCCAATAAAAAGGTGACACAGCACCTATAATAGCCTCGGGACGAAATTTATGAAGTGACATCTTGTATATTTCGTCCAAGGCTTCATGCACCCATTATGTTGGCTTCAAAGTCCTGAAATCATCACTTGTAACTCCGTTCTTGTTCCCCTTGCGCATGGCATCATCTCCATGCTTGTTCTTGCTCCAATGTTCATCCTTCTCCAAGCTAGGCCCTTCATTTGTAAGCAAAACAAATGTATCCAATTTAGGCAGCATCATATTCTCATGAACATTAGAATCATTACCAAGAAATGAAAGTACCTGATAATTTAATTGGCGTGCGCGAGCTCTAGTAATTGGTCCCGTATATGTAGCAGTAGGGGCTGTGGGTGTAACAATGGTATTGATGTCCTCATCAAAACTTCTCTCTCAATCGTTCTATATTGACACCATGATCTTATCTTTAACCAATTTGACCCACCCTAGAATAAAATCTATGACATATTCACATTCAAAGAAACTTCTTATCTCTACCATAGCCATGACTCGATAATTATCATAAGGATGTATTTATCTTGTTAATTTGAATCTTTCATTTGGATCTGTTGTGTGTTGAAGCATTTTGTTTTATCGTTAGATATATCATAAAGTGAAGGAGTGATGATAACAAGTAGGGAATCAACTTCAAGACTCAGGCAAGTTGCAAATTGATCATGTTTGACCTATATTTTGATAATATGCATTTCCCTTTATGTTTTAATACTATCCATGTTTTACAAAATTTTGCAAAGTATTATTACTAGCTAGAGTCGTAGGTTCAAGACTTGGAACCATGCTAATTCACGCTTGCACAAAATGGGTGGGATGAAAACCAAAATTATTTTAAGCCTTTAAACTTGCCTCTTTTGGGGCAACATTTTGTGAAAAACTTTTAAAATATAAAACTATATATTATTTTACTTCTACTCCCTAGGCAGAATGGTATGACGGGAGCGTCTACAAGTGATTGCGTACATCGGGGTCTTGAAGTGAATGCGCCCGACTAGGGTCTTCCACATAGGTTTTTGGTGGGGATCGCCATCCAAGGGAATGAGATCTTCCAAGTACAGTTCGATGTAGCTTCCAGTACAGCCACATGCTACTATGGGCTCTAGCTTAGCTTAGTACTAACGGGAAACCCTTACCTCAGGACCGCCATCGGAGAGGGGCTTTCATTGCCTAAGTTGCGAGCGGCTTGGTCAGGTATAGGGGGCTATTAATGAAAGGATTCATCATAATCTCCTCCTAGTCGTACACCCAAGTGTGAAACAATAAATGGGGTTGGTTGTGTCATGTGGGGAACGTGTATGCCCTCTGCAGAGGTTTTAACCTAATCGATTATCCGTGCCCTGGTTACGGGCAATTTTGAGCAACTGAAGACTTGGACTGAAGAAGAATCTCCCCTTTCTTTTCTAAAAGTCTATTTTAAGGGTTTAAAGTTGAGGAATGAGCATAGTTAATGTGTTTCACTTCAACCATATTTATGTTTTACCAAAATTTGGAGAATGAGCAGTGGTGCGTATATCCAAGTGTCTCACTCCTACCTTTTAAACTAAAAACTATTTATTTCAAAGAAAGTTTACAAAATTTAGTATAGGAGAAAATTGGCTTTACGCAAGGAAACTTCCACCAATACTTACCCTGCATATATATTCTGTTAAACATTCCTTTGCAACTTGGGAGTACATTCCACATACTCATCTGCACCTGTCATGTGCAAATCTTGACAGATTAAGAGACGTTAGTTGTGACGCCCGGATAATTAAGCTACAGTAATCCCCTGCTAATGATGCCATGTCATCATGATTACTGTTATTAAACTCGTGAGGTTTCAAATGTCTAAAATAAAATGTTCATCATGTGGCAAATTTCATTTCTTAATATTCTTGGTGATCCAACATTTGTGCAAAGTGGTTTATTGCCTTAATCTATATAAAACAGAAATA
>NC_057794.1:217171715-217253830 GCF_018294505.1 Triticum aestivum | reverse complement strand
GACCCCCACTCCCCCTCGTTCCACACTCCCCACTCCTCTTCCCTCCCGATCTGATCTAGATCGGGCCAAACCCGGTGCCCCGAGGCCAACCACCATCGCCGGAGGCGTCCCCGACTCCAGGTCGGGTCGCCCCATCACCGGACCTCCTCCCCGTCTGATAGAGACAAAGGGGTCCCGTCTTTCGATGAGATGGTGGCTATCATTTTTGATGGAGTAGACTTTGAAGATCCGACTATGATCGTGCGAGGACGTCTCACCTTAGCAATCGTTAAACCAACTCCGAGAGGTTATTGTCCACACCGGAGCACGATCAACCTGACCACGAGGGTCTAGTTCCTGCAAACAAACGAAGAACAAGCAAGAAACTAAGATTTGCAATCAGGATATTGTGAATATAAGAGAAAAGATTTATTGATCAAGGTGGGGTTCTGTGACGTCTTGGTCTGGTTGTTGAACACAAACGAAGTACGTGAAGTTGCAGCTATGGCGAACTTTTAATCTAAACAAAACCCAAAGTATAAATGATGCCCTAAGGGTTGTATATTAGGAGGAAGAGGGGGGAATTTTGCGGCCCTTGGAGAAGGGGTCTGAAACCAACCCTAGCTCTTGTTTCCCCACACATACAGACTCTAAAAACAGCCTATACTTGACTATTTCGAAATTACATGGTCCAGGCCCAAATATAAGGTGACGGAGCACCTATAATAGCCTCGGGACGAAATTTATGAAGTGACATTTGTAAATTTCGTCCAAGGCTTCATGCACTCATTATGGTGGCTTCAAAGTCCTAAAATCATAACTTGTAACTCCGTTCTTGTTCTCCTTGCGCATGCCATCATCTCCATGCTTAATCTTGCTCCAATGTTCATCCCTCTTGTCCAAGCTAGGCCCTTCATTTGTAAGCAAGACAAATGTATCCAATTTAGGCAGCATCATGTTCTCATCAACATTAGAATCATTACCAAGAAATGAATGTAGCTGATAATTTAATTGGCGTGCACAAGCTCTAGTAATTGGTCCAGTATGTATAGCAGCAGGGGCTGTGGGTGTAACAATGGTATTGACGTCCTCATCATCTTCCCCTTCTTGAAATGAAGTCGTCCTTGACGGAAGCTCATCTTCCTCACCCAAATAAGGCTTCAAATCTGCAATGTTAAAAGTGGGACTAACCCCAAAATTTATAGGCAGCTCAAGTTTATATGCATTATCATTTATTTTCTCTAACACCTTAAAAGGACCATCAGCACGTGGCATTAGCTTTAATTTGCACAAATAAGGAAGTCTATCCTTACGCAAATGTAACCAAACAAGATCTTCAGGTGCAAACACAACATGTTTTCTACCCTTATCTCTAGCAAGTTCATATTTAGCATTCATACGCTCAATGTTTTCCTTAGTTAACTCATGCATTTTTACAATCAATTCAGCACATTGTTTAGTATCAAAATTAACCTTCTCCGAAGATGGAAGAGGGAACAAATCAATAGGTGCACGAGGTAGGAAACCATACACAATTTCAAAAGGGAAATCTTAGTAGTAGAATGCAATGAACGATTATAAGCAAATTTAATATGAGGCAAGCATTCTTCCCACATTTTCTTATTATTCTTCAAAACAACCCTAAGCATAGTAGACAATGTTCTATTTACTGCTTCAGTTTGTCCATCAGTTTGGGGGTGACAAGTAGTACTAAAAAGTAGTTTAGTCCCCAACTTAGCCCATAAACATCTCCAAAAGTGGCTAAGAAATTTAGTATCACGATATGAAGCAATAGTATTTGGCACACCATGCAAGCGAATAATTTCACGAAAGAACAAATCAACAATATTAACAACATCGTCGCTTTTATGACATGGTATAAAGTGTGCCATTTTCGAGAACCCATCCACGACAACAAATATGCTATCCCTCCCCTTCTTTGTTCGAGTTAAACCTAAAACAAAGTCCATAGATATATCCTCCCAAGGAACACTAGGTACAGGCAAAGGCATATATAAACCATGAGGATTGAGTCATGACTTAGCTTTTTGACTTGTAGTGCAGCGAGCAACAAAATGCTCAACATCCCATCTCATCTTTGGCCAAAAGAAATGTGCAGTAAGTATATCCTTCGTCTTTTTCATGCCAAGGTGTCCCATTAGTCCTCCTCCATGCGCCTCTTGCAACAACAAAAGACGAACGGAGCTAGCTGGAATGATTAGCTTGTTAGCATGAAACACAAATCCATCGTTAACAACGAACTTGTTCCATGTTCTACCTTCTTTACAATTCTGCAATACATCTTTAAATTCAACATCATGCACATATTGATCTTTGATGGTCTCCAAACCAAATATTTTAAAGTCAAGTTGTGAAAGCATAGTATAACGACGAGACAATGCATCAGCAATAACATTTTCTTTACCCTTCCTGTGTTTAATGACATAAGGGAAAGTCTCAATGAATTCAACCCATTTAGCATGTCTACGGTTCAGTTTTGCTTGACTTTTAGTGTGTTTCAAAGATTCATGATCAGAATGTATAACAAATTCTTTGGGCCATAAATAATGTTGCCATGTTTCTAAGGTCCGAACAAGAGCATATAATTCTCATAAGTAGAATAGTTCAGACTAGGCCCACTCAAATTTTCAAAAAAGTATGCAACAGGTTTGCCATCTTGTAATAACACACCTCCTAATCCAATTCCACTTGCATCACATTCAAGTTCAAAAGTCTTATTAAAATCAAGAAGTTGGAGTGAAGGAGCATGTGTCAACCTATCTTTCAATACCATGAAGGCTTCTTCCTGTGCGGTACCCCAAACAAAAGCCACATCCTTCTTTGTAAGCTCATTGAGAGGTTCAGCAATGGTGCTAAAATCTCTCACAAAATGCCTATAGAAACCAGCGAGTCCAAGAAAACTCCTCACTTGTGTGACCGTTTTGGGTTGCGGCCAACTCTCAATAGCTTCAATCTTGGCTTTATCAACTTCAATTCCTTGTGGAGTAACAACATAGCTAAGAAAAGATACTCGGTCGGTGCAACAGTTGCACTTCCCATGGTTACCAAACAAACATGCATCACGTAGACCAATAAAAACATCACGTAAATGTTCCAAATGTTCTACCAAAGATTTGCTATAAATCAGTATATCGTCAAAATAGACTACCACAAATTGTCCAATGAAAGCACTTAAAACTTCGTTCATTAGTCTCATCAAAGTACTGGGTGCACTAGTTAACCCAAAAGGCATGACTAACCACTCATATAAACCAAACTTAGTTTTAAATGTTGTTTTCCATTCATCTCCCAATTTCATACGAATTTGATGGTATCCACTACGCAAATCAACTTTGGAGAATATTGTAGAGCCACTCAATTCATCAAGCATATCATCTAGCCTAGGAATAGGATGACGATAACGAATAGTAATATTATTAATGCCTCTACAATCAACACACATAGGCGATGTACCATCCTTTTTAGGAACTAGTATAATAGAAACAACACAAGGACTAAGAGGTTCGCATATATAACCTTTGTCGAGCAGCTCCTGTACTTGACGCATAATCTCCTTCCTCTCCTCTGGATTGGTACGGTATGGTGCACGGTTGGGTAGCGATGCACCGGGAATTAAGTCAATTTGATGCTTGATAGAGGCTAAGGTGTCCCGATGTTTCGATGAGATGGTGGCTATCATTTTCTGTGGGAGTCGACTTGACGATCCGACTACGAATGTGCGAGACGTCGCGCCTTAGCAATCGCTAAACCAACTTCCGAGGGTTATTGACCATGCCGGAGCACGATCAACCTGACCACGAGGGTCTGTTTCCTGCGAGCCAACGAAGAATAAGCAAGAAACTGAGATTGCAATCGGGATATTGCGAATATAAGATGAATGCTTTATTGACCAAGGTGGGGTTCTGTGACGTCTTGGTCTGGTCATTGGACACAAATGAAGTACGCGAAGTTGCAGCTATGGCGAACTTTTAATCTAAACAAAACCCAAAGTCTAAACGACGCCCTAAGGGCTGTATATATGGAGGAAGAAGGGGGAATTTCGTGGCTGATAGAGGCAAAGGTGTCCCGTCTTTCGATGAGATGATGGATATCGCTTTGGTGGCAGTCGACTTTGACGATCCGACTACGAACGTGCGAGGACGTCGCGCCTTAGCAATCGCTAAACCAACTCCGAGAGGTTATTGACCACGCCGGAGCACGATCAACCTGACCATGAGGGTCTGTTTCCTGCGAGCAAACGAAGAACAAGCAAGAAGCTGAGATTGCAATCTGGATATTGCGAATATAAGATGAAAGCTTTATTGATCAAGGTGGGGTTCTGTGACGCCTTTGGCTGGTCGTTGAACACAAACGAAGTACGCGAAGTTGCAGCTATGGCGAACTTTTAATCTAAACAAAACCCAAAGTCTAAACGATGCCCTAAGGGCTGTATATATGGAGGAAGAGGGGGGGAATTTCGTGGCCCTTGGTGGAGGGGTCCGAAATCAACCCTATCTCTTGTTTCCCCAGACATACGGACTCTAAAAATAGCCTATACTTATGTATTTCGAAATTACATGGGCCTGGCCCAATAATAAGGTGACGCAGCACCTAAAATAGCCTCGGGACGAAATTTATGAAGTGGCATCTTGTATATTTCGTCCAAGGCTTCATGCACCCATTATGGTGGCTTCAAAGTCCTGAAATCATCACTTGTAACTCCGTTCTTGTTCCTCTTGCGCATGCCATCATCTCCATGCTTGTTCTTGCTCCAATGTTCATCCTTCTCCAAGCTAGGCCCTTCATTTGTAAGCAAAACAAATGTATCCAATTTAGGCAGCATCATATTCTCATGAACATTAAAATCATTACCAAGAAACGAAAGTACCTGGTAATTTAGTTGGCGTGCACGAGCTCTAGTAATTGTTCCAGTAATTATAGCAGCAGGGGCTGTGGGTGTAACAATTGTATTGATGTCCTCATCATCCTCCCCTTCTTGAAATGAAGTCATCCTCGATGGAAGTTGATAGAGGCGGAGGTGTCCCGTCTTTCGATGAGATGATGGATATCGCTTTGGTGGAAGTCGACTTTGACGATCCGACTACGAACGTGCGAGGACGTCGCGCCTTAGCAATCGCTAAACCAACTCCGAGAGGTTATTGACCACGCCAGAGCACGATCAACCTGACCACGAGGGTCTGTTTCCTGCGAGCAAACGAAGAACAGGCAAGAAACTAAGATTGCAATCTGGATATTGCGAATATAAGATGAAAGCTTTACTGATCAAGGTGGGGTTCTGTGACGCCTTTGTCTGGTCGTTGAACACAAACGAAGTACGCGAAGTTGCAGCTATGGCGAACTTTTAATCTAAACAAAACCCAAAGTCTAAACGATGCCCTAAGGGCTGTATATATGGAGGAAGAGGGGGGAATTTCGTGGCCCTTGGTGGAGGGGTCCGAAATCAACCCTATCTCTTGTTTCCCCACACATACGGACTCTAAAAATAGCCTATACTTATGTATTTCGAAATTACATGGGCCTGGCCCAATAATAAGGTGACGCAGCACCTAAAATAGCCTCGGGACGAAATTTATGAAGTGGCATCTTGTATATTTCGTCCAAGGCTTCATGCACCCATTATGGTGGCTTCAAAGTCCTGAAATCACCACTTGTAACTCCGTTCTTGTTCCCCTTGCGCATGCCATCATCTCCATGCTTGTTCTTGCTCCAATGTTCATCCTTCTCCAAGCTAGGCCCTTCATTTGTAAGCAAAACAAATGTATCCAATTTAGGCAGCATCATATTCTCATGAACATTAGAATCATTACCAAGAAACGAAAGTACCTGGTAATTTAGTTGGCGTGCACGAGCTCTAGTAATTGGTCCAGTATGTATAGCAGCAGGGGCTGTGGGTGTAACAATTGTATTGATGTCCTCATCAAATAGCCTATACTTATGTATTTCGAAATTACATGGGCCTGGCCCAATAATAAGGTGACGCAGCACCTAAAATAGCCTCGGGACGAAATTTATGAAGTGGCGTCTTGTATATTTCGTCCAAGGCTTCATGCACCCATTATGGTGGCTTCAAAGTCCTGAAATCATCACTTGTAACTCCGTTCTTGTTTCCCTTGCGCATGCCATCATCTCCATGCTTGTTCTTGCTCCAATGTTCATCCTTCTCCAAGCTAGGCCCTTCATTTGTAAGCAAAACAAATGTATCCAATTTAGGCAGCATCATATTCTCATGAACATTAGAATCATTACCAAGAAACGAAAGTACCTGGTAATTTAGTTGGCGTGCACGAGCTCTAGTAATTGGTCCAGTATGTATAGCAGCAGGGGCTATGGGTGTAACAATTGTATTGATGTCCTCATCAACGCCGGAGCACGATCAACCTGACCACGAGGGTCTGTTTCCTGCGAGCAAACGAAGAACAAGCAAGAAACTGAGATTGCAATCTGGATATTGCGAATATAAGATGAAAGCTTTATTGATCAAGGTGGGGTTCTGTGACGCCTTTGTCTGGTCGTTGAACACAAACGAAGTACGCGAAGTTGCAGCTATGGCGAACTTTTAATCTAAACAAAACCCAAAGTCTAAACGATGCCCTAAGGGCTGTATATATGGAGGAAGAGGGGGGAATTTCGTGGCCCTTGGTGGAGGGGTCCGAAATCAACCCTATCTCTTGTTTCCCCACACATACGGACTCTAAAAATAGCCTATACTTATGTATTTCGAAATTACATGGGCCTGGCCCAATAATAAGGTGACGCAGCACCTAAAATAGCCTCGGGACGAAATTTATGAAGTGGAATCTTGTATATTTCGTCCAAGGCTTCATGCACCCATTATGGTGGCTTCAAAGTCCTGAAATCATCACTTGTAACTCCGTTCTTGTTCCCCTTGCGCATGCCATCATCTCCATGCTTGTTCTTGCTCCAATGTTCATCCTTCTCCAAGCTAGGCCCTTCATTTGTAAGCAAAACAAATGTATCCAATTTAGGCAGCATCATATTCTCATGAACATTAGAATCATTACCAAGAAACGAAAGTACCTGGTAATTTAGTTGGCGTGCACGAGCTGTAGTAATTGGTCCAGTATGTATAGCAGCAGGGGCTGTGGGTGTAACAATTGTATTGATGTCCTCATCATCCTCCCCTTCTTGAAATGAAGTCGTCCTCGACGGAAGTTCATCTTCCTCACCCAAATAAGGCTTCAAATCTGCAATGTTAAAAGTGGGACTAACCCCAAAATCTGCAGGCAGCTCAAGTTTATATGCATTATCATTTATTTTCTCTAACACCTTAAAGGGACCATCAGCACGTGGCATTAACTTTGATTTGCGCAAATCAGGAAATCTATCCTTACGCAAATGTAACCAAACAAGATCTCCAAGTGCAAACACAACATGTTTTCTACCCTTATCTCCAGCAAGTTTATATTTAGCATTCATGCCCTCAATGTTTTCCTTAGTTAACTCATGCATTTTTAAAATCAATTCAGCACGTTGTTTAGCATCAAAATTAACCTTCTCCGAAGATGGAAGAGGCAACAAATCAATATTTTTTTTTCCGAAACCTACTCCGGCAAGGAAACACGAATCGGAATCTAGATGGATCTCGAAAACAAACCTAATATGCAAGGAACTCGGATTGGTGGTGGATATATGGTGGTGGTATATGGCAGCGGTGGTGGTAGCGGTGGTAGTATATGGATATGGATCGGTGGTGGTATATGGATACGGATTCGGAGCGGTGGCGGATAAGCGGTGGTGGTAGATGGCAGGGGCGATGATGATGGTGCGGCGGCGGCGTGACAACTTATGACCAGAACTCGAAACTCTAAAAGACTAGACTCTAAGACCAGCAACTAGACATGACGATGCAACCGCAAATTCAACAAAGCAAAACCCTAAAAAGATTATGCAAAGGCTCGGATTGGTTCGGATATGATGAACTAACCCTAATTTTTTTGTGGCTTTTTCGTGGACTGTAGGTATGAAGAACAGACTCGATCTAAACTACGAAAAACTGTAAAATCTCACCGAGCAACCTGAAAATCTGGTACCACTTGATAGAGGCGGAGGTGTCCCGTCTTTCGATGAGATGATGGATATCGCTTTGGTGGAAGTCGACTTTGACGATCCGACTACGAACGTGCGAGGACGTCGCGCCTTAGCAATCACTAAACCAACTCCGAGAGGTTATTGACCACGCCGGAGCACGATCAACGTGACCACGAGGGTCTGTTTCCTGCGAGCAAACGAAGAACAAGCAGGAAACTAAGATTGCAATCTGGATATTGCGAATATAAGATGAAAGCTTTATTGATCAAGGTGGGGTTCTGTGATGCCTTTGTCTGGTCGTTGAACACAAACGAAGTACGCGAAGTTGCAGCTATGGCGAACTTTTAATCTAAACAAAACCCAAAGTCTAAACGATGCCCTAAGGACTGTATATATGGAGGAAGAGGGGGGAATTTCGTGGCCCTTGGTGGAGGGGTCCGAAATCAACCCTATCTCTTGTTTCCCCACACATACGGACTCTAAAAATAGCCTATACTTATGTATTTCGAAATTACATGGGCCTGGCCCAATAATAAGGTGACGCAGCACCTAAAATAGCCTCGGGACGAAATTTATGAAGTGGCATCTTGTATATTTCGTCCAAGGCTTCATGCACCCATTATGGTGGCTTCAAAGTCCTGAAATCATCACTTGTAACTCCGTTCTTGTTCCCCTTGCGCATGCCATCATCTCCATGCTTGTTCTTGCTCCAATGTTCATCCTTCTCCAAGCTAGGCCCTTCATTTGTAAGCAAAACAAATGTATCCAATTTAGGCAGCATCATATTCTCATGAACATTAGAATCATTACCAAGAAACGAAAGTACCTGGTAATTTAGTTGGCGTGCACGAGCTCTAGTAATTGGTCCAGTGTGTATAGCAGCAGGGGCTGTGGGTGTAACAATTGTATTGATGTCCTCATCATCCTCCCCTTCTTGAAATGAAGTCGTCCTCGACGGAAGTTCACCTTCCTCACCCAAATAAGGCTTCAAATCTGCAATGTTAAAAGTGGGACTAACCCCAAAATCTGCAGGCAGCTCAAGTTTATATGCATTATCATTTATTTTCTCTAACACCTTAAAGGGACCATCAGCACGTGGCATTAACTTCGATTTGCGCAAATCAGGAAATCTATCCTTACGCAAATGTAACCAAACAAGATCTCCAGGTGCAAACACAACATGATTTCTACCCTTATCTCCAGCAAGTTTATATTTAGCATTCATGCGCTCAATGTTTTCCTTAGTTAACTCATGCATTTTTAAAATCAATTCAGCACGTTGTTTAGCATCAAAATTAACCTTCTCCGAAGATGGAAGAGGCAACAAATCAATAGTTTTTTTTTCCGAAACCTACTCCGGCAAGGAAACACGAATCGGAATCTAGATGGATCTCGAAAACAAACCTAATATGCAAGGAACTCGGATTGGTGGTGGATATATGGTGGTGGTATATGGCAGCGGTGGTGGTAGCGGTGGTAGTATATGGATATGGATCGGTGGTGGTATATGGATACGGATTCGGAGCGGTGGCAGATAAGCGGTGGTGGTAGATGGCAGGGGCGATGATGATGGTGCGGCGGCGGCGTGACAACTTATGACCAGAACTCGAAACTCTAAAAGACTAGACTCTAAGACCAGCAACTAGACACGACGATGCAACCGCAAATTCAACAAAGCAAAACCCTAAAAAGATTATGCAAAGGCTCAGATTGGTTCGGATATGATGAACTAACCCTAATTTTTTTGTGGCTTTTTCGTGGACTGTAGGTATGAAGAACAGACTCGATCTAAACTATGAAAAACTGTAAAATCTCACCGAGCAACCTGGAAATCTGATACCACTTGATAGAGGCGGAGGTGTCCCATCTTTCGATGAGATGATGGATATCGCTTTGGTGGAAGTCGACTTTGACGATCTGACTACGAACGTGCGAGGACGTCGCGCCTTAGCAATCGCTAAACCAACTCCGAGAGGTTATTGACCACGCCGGAGCACGATCAACCTGACCACGAGGGTCTGTTTCCTGCAAGCAAACGAAGAACAAGCAGGAAACTAAGATTGCAATCTGGATATTGCGAATATAAGATGAAAGCTTTATTGATCAAGGTGGGGTTCTGTGACGCCTTTGTCTGGTCGTTGAACACAAACGAAGTACGCGAAGTTGCAGCTATGGCGAACTTTTAATCTAAACAAAACCCAAAGTCTAAACGATGCCCTAAGGACTGTACATATGGAGGAAGAGGGGGGAATTTCGTGGCCCTTGGTGGAGGGGTCCGAAATCAACCCTATCTCTTGTTTCCCCACACATACGGACTCTAAAAATAGCCTATACTTATGTATTTCGAAATTACATGGGCCTGGCCCAATAATAAGGTGACGCAGCACCTAAAATAGCCTCGGGACGAAATTTATGAAGTGGCATCTTGTATATTTCGTCCAAGGCTTCATGCACCCATTATGGTGGCTTCAAAGTCCTGAAATCATCACTTGTAACTCCGTTCTTGTTCCCCTTGCGCATGCCATCATCTCCATGCTTGTTCTTGCTCCAATGTTCATCCTTCTCCAAGCTAGGCCCTTCATTTGTAAGCAAAACAAATGTATCCAATTTAGGCAGCATCATATTCTCATGAACATTAGAATCATTACCAAGAAACGGAAGTACCTGGTAATTTAGTTGGCGTGCACGAGCTCTAGTAATTGGTCTAGTATGTATAGCAGCAGGGGCTGTGGGTGTAACAATTGTATTGATGTCCTCATCATCCTCCCCTTCTTGAAATGAAGTCGTCCTCGACGGAAGTTCATCTTCCTCACCCAAATAAGGCTTCAAATCTGCAATGTTAAAAGTGGGACTAACCCCAAAATCTGCAGGCAGCTCAAGTTTATATGCATTATCATTTATTTTCTCTAACACCTTAAAGGGACCATCAACACGTGGCATTAACTTTGATTTGCGCAAATCAGGAAATCTATCCTTACGCAAATGTAACCAAACAAGATCTCCAGGTGCAAACACAACATGTTTTCTACCCTTATCTCCAGCAAGTTTATATTTAGCATTCATGCGCTCAATGTTTTCCTTAGTTAACTCATGTATTTTTAAAATCAATTCAGCACATTGTTTAGCATCAAAATTAACCTTCTCCGAAGATGGAAGAGGCAACAAATCAATAGTTTTTTTTCCGAAACCTACTCTGGCAAGGAAACACGAATCGGAATCTAGATGGATCTCGAAAACAAACCTAATATGCAAGGAACTCGGATTGGTGGTGGATATATGGTGGTGGTATATGGCAGCGGTGGTGGTAGCGGTGGTAGTATATGGATATGGATCGGTGGTGGTATATGGATACGGATTCGGAGCGGTGGCAGATAAGCGGTGGTGGTAGATGGCAGGGGTGATGATGATGGTGCGGCGGCGGCGTGACAACTTATGACCAGAACTCGAAACTCTAAAAGACTAGACTCTAAGACCAGCAACTAGACACGACGATGCAACCGCAAATTCAACAAAGCAAAACCCTAAAAAGATTATGCAAAGGCTCAGATTGGTTCGGATATGATGAACTAACCCTAATTTTTTTTGTGGCTTTTTCGTGGACTGTAGGTATGAAGAACAGACTCGATCTAAACTACGAAAAACTGTAAAATCTCACCGAGCAACCTGGAAATCTGATACCACTTGATAGAGGCGGAGGTGTCCCGTCTTTCGATGAGATGATGGATATCGCTTTGGTGGAAGTCGACTTTGACGATCTGACTACGAACGTGCGAGGACGTCGCGCCTTAGCAATCGCTAAACCAACTCCGAGAGGTTATTGACCACGCCGGAGCACGATCAACCTGACCACGAGGGTCTGTTTCCTGCGAGCAAACGAAGAACAAGCAGGAAACTAAGATTGCAATCTGGATATTGCGAATATAAGATGAAAGCTTTATTGATCAAGGTGGGGTTCTGTGACGCCTTTGTCTGGTCGTTGAACACAAACGAAGTACGCGAAGTTGCAGCTATGGCGAACTTTTAATCTAAACAAAACCCAAAGTCTAAACGATGCCCTAAGGACTGTATATATGGAGGAAGAGGGGGGAATTTCGTGGCCCTTGATGGAGGGGTCCGAAATCAACCCTATCTCTTGTTTCCCCACACATACGGACTCTAAAAATAGCCTATACTTATGTATTTCGAAATTACATGGGCCTGGCCCAATAATAAGGTGACGCAGCACCTAAAATAGCCTCGGGACGAAATTTATGAAGTGGCATCTTGTATATTTCGTCCAAGGCTTCATGCACCCATTATGGTGGCTTCAAAGTCCTAAAATCATCACTTGTAACTCCGTTCTTGTTCCCCTTGCGCATGCCATCATCTCCATGCTTGTTCTTGCTCCAATGTTCATCCTTCTCCAAGCTAGGCCCTTCATTTGTAAGCAAAACAAATGTATCCAATTTAGGCAGCATCATATTCTCATGAACATTAGAATCATTACCAAGAAACGAAAGTACCTGGTAATTTAGTTGGCGTGCACGAGCTCTAGTAATTGGTCCAGTATGTATAGCAGCAGGGGCTGTGGGTGTAACAATTGTATTGATGACCTCATCAGAAGTTCATCTTCCTCACCCTAATAAGGCTTCAAATCTGCAATGTTAATAGTGGGACTAACCCCAAAATCTGCAGGCAGCTCCAGTTTATATGCATTATCATTTATTTTCTCCAACACCTTAAAGGGACCATCAGCACGTGGCATTAACTTTGATTTGCGCAAATCAGGAAATCTATCCTTACGCAAATGTAACCAAACAAGATCTCCAGGTGCAAACACAACATGTTTTCTACCCTTATCTCCAGCAAGTTTATATTTAACATTCATACGCTCAATGTTTTCCTTAGTTAACTCTTGCATTTTTAAAATCAATTCAGCATGTTGTTTAGCATCAAAATTAACCTTCTCCGAAGATGGAAGAGGCAACAAATCAATAGGTGCACGAGGTAGGAAACCATACACAACTTCAAAAGGGCACATCTTTGTAGTAGAAAGCAATGAACGATTATAAGCAAATTCAATATGAGGCAAGCATTCCTCCCACATTTTCTTATTATTCTTCAAAACAGCCCTAAGCATAGTAGACAACGTTCTATTGACTACTTCAGTTTGTCCATCAGTTTGGGGGTGGCAAGTAGTACTAAAAAGCAGTTTAGTCCCCAACTTAGCCCATAAACATCTCCAAAAGTGGCTAAGAAATTTAGTATCACGATCTGAAACAATAGTATTTGGCACACCATGCAAGTGAATAATTTCACGAAAGAACAAATCAGCAACATTAACAGCATCATCGCTTTTATGACATGGTATAAAGTGTGCCATTTTCGAGAATCTATCCACGACAACAAATATGCTATCCCTCCCCTTCTTTGTTCGAGGTAAACCTAAAACAAAGTCCATAGATATATCCTCCCAAGGAACACTAGGTACAGGCAAAGGCATATATAAACCATGAGGATTGAGTCGTGACTTAGCTTTTTGACATGTAGTGCATCGAGCAATAAAACGCTCAACATCCCGTCTCATCTTTGGCCAAAAGAAATGTGTAGCCAGTACGTCCTCCGTCTTCTTCACGCCAAAGTGTCCCATTAATCCTCCTCCATGCGCCTCCTGCAACAACAAAAGATGAACAGAGCTAGCTGGAATGCATAGCTTGTTAGCACGAAACACAAATCCATCGTTAACAACAAACTTGTTCCACATTCTTCCTTCTTTACAATTCTGCATTACATCTTTAAAATCAGCATCATGCACATATAGATCTTTGATGGTCTCCAAACCAAATATTTTGAAGTCAAGTTGTGAAAGCATAGTATAGCGACGAGACAACAGCAATAACATTTTCTTTTCCCTTCTTGTGTTTAATGACATAAGGGAAAGTCTCAATGAATTCAACCCATTTAGCATGTCTACGATTCAGTTTAGCTTGACTTTTAATATGTTTCAAAGATTCATGATCAGAATGATAAGGACATGACTACCTTGGATATGACCAAAAATATTGCATATATGCATATTTGTCAGGTGATTTCTAGTGCAAACTATTCAATAATCTATTTATGTTATCCAGAACAAAAATACTTCACACACTTTTGTGTTTTGTCTAATTGCAGGTGTATGGGACATTTGTACAATCCACATATGAAGATAAGGAAGAAAGAGATGTTTATTTTCTGTCCAAAAAGTTCTCTCACGTCACTTTTGGCCCAAGAGAAGATAGAGTCCAAGTCTCTCACGTTCTGGATTCAGATTCGGACTGCACAGACATACCTGACTCAAAACGCACACAAGTTTTTCATACGGACTCCGAATTGGGTGATTCTTTTTTTAGTGGAAACTAGATTTCGTGCACTTTCCAACCCAATTGGAATCACCTTCAAATTCGTCCGGAGCGTTGAGTTGTGGACGAAACAATCTGATGTTGCAGCAGAATCCGAGTCAAACTACAAGTCCAAAGGTGTTACATCACCTCCACTTGGGCCCATTGGCCTTGTACGACCTAGATTTAGTTTTAGGCTGCCTTGGGACGTCCTCCCACCTCCTTGGCCGCCACCCCTTGCTCCTATATAAGTAGATCCATCTAGTAGCTTTTCTCTTGGGATTTGTTTAGTTAAAAGTTAGCCATTACAACTTCGTGTACTTCGTTTGTGTTCAACGACCAGACCAAGACCGCTTACGGATCCCCACCTTCATCAATACTTCATATATACTCACAATATTCAGATTGCTTTTATCGTATTCTTGCTTGTTCTTCGATTGCTTGCAGGAATAGACCTTCGTGGTCAGGTTGATTGTGCTCCGGCGTGGTCAATAACCTCTTGAAGTTGGTTTAGCGATTGCTAAGGCGCAACGTCGTGCACGTTTGTAGTCGGATCGTCAAAGTCATCTTCACCAAATCGATAGTTATCATCTCATCGAAAGATCGGGACCCCCGCCTCTATCAAGTGGTATCAGTTTTCAGGTTGCTCGGTGAGAATTTCCAGTTTTCCTAGATTAGATTTATTTTCTTACCTATTGTCCAAGAAAAAGCCACAAAAAAGAGTTAGATCTATTCATTCTTGGTCCAAGCCAGTCTGAGCCTTTGCAATTTTCTTTTCATTGCTTGCATAGTTGAATTATCGGTTGCATCGTCGTGTCGAGTTGCTGGTCTTAGTGTCTAGTTCATTTAGAGTTTCGAGTTCTGTTCACATTAATCACGCCACTGCTGCATCATTATCTCTTCCGCTGTCCACCACCCATCCATCAATTTCCACCACGTGCTACCCACCATTCATTGTCATAATAATAGTTGAGATCGTTCACATCTTCACTTGATCCAATCTGCATCTTATCTAGTTTGTTTTGGAAAGAGGGAGAAAAAAAGAGAGAAAAAAACGAGAAAAAAAAGAAGAAAAAAAAGTCAGAGAAAAAAAAAGGAGAGAAAGAAAAAAAAGTGTGAGGAAAAAAAAGAGAGAAGAAAAAAAAACAAAAAAATCGGCACAAACTTTTTCAGAGGAAAGTTGGAGACAAAGTTGTTGATATATCCTGCTTGGTTGTTGTTTCACCTCATTATCTTTACTGCCGTTGTGATCTTCACTTATATCTTGCTGTCCAGAGCTACTTAGTATCCTTCATTGATGCTAGTTGTGCTACGACGTGACCTCATTAGTGTTCTAGGCTCGCGTCTCTAGTACGGTCTAGCCTAGGACCAGCACAGTACCGTCGTTGAGCGTTTATTCAACATTGCATCTTTGAATTGATTATTGCTAATCTTTTGCTACCATATATAGCCAACCCAGCTCCACATATTTCTACACCGTGTATATGTACGCTCCCCTGGCAATCGCTTTACTCAATATTCGGAGTTACTTGACACCGCTGGTTGCCGATCACCGTCTGCTGCATGGTAAGAACTTGTAAGACATTGATATTTGCTCTACTGTGAGCGTTTTACCACCACATCCTAGTAGTTATAGGAACATTATTTTTGGGTTTTGTTTCTTGTTCTACTAATCATGACAGGATCCAGAGTCAATTCATGGGCTTTGTCGATCGCGGGAGATGTGCCACCACCTTTGCAAATACTGATAGAGGCGGGGTGTCCCGATCTTTCGATGAGATGATAACTATCGATTTGGTGGAGACGACTTTGACGATCCGACTACAAACGTGCACGACGTTGCGCCTTAGCAATCGCTAAACCAACTCCGAGAGGTTATTGACCACGCTGGAGCACAATCAACCTGACCACGAAGGTCTATTCCTGCAAGCAATCGAAGAACAAGCAAGAATATGATAAAAGCAATCTGAATACTGCGAGTATATATGAAGTATTGATAAAGGTGGGAATCCGTAAGCGGTCTTGGTCTGGTCGTTGGACACAAACGAAGTACACGAAGTTGCAATGGCTAACTTTTAACTAAACAAATCCCAAGGAAAAGCTACTAGATGGATCTACTTATATAGGAGCAAGGGGTGGCGGCCAAGGAGGTGGGAGGACGTCCCAAGGCAGCCTAAAACTAAATCTAGGTCGTACAAGGCCAATGGGCCCAAGTGGAGGTGATGTAACACCTTTGGACTTGTAGTTTGACTCGGATTCTGCTGCAGCATCAGATTGTTTCGTCCACAACTCAACGCTCCGGACGAATTTGAAGGTGATTCCAATTGGGTTGGAAAGTGCACGAAATCTAGTTTCCAACAAAAAAAGAATCACCCAATTCGGAGTCCGTATGAAAAACTTGTGTGCGTTTTGAGTCAGGTGTGTCTGTGCAGTCCGAATCTGAATCCAGAACGTGAGAGACTTGGACTCTATCTTCTCTTGGGCCAAAAGTGACGTGAGAGAACTTTTTGGACAGCAAATAAACATCTCTTTCTTCCTTATCTTCATATGTGGATTGTACAAATGTCCCATACACCTGCAATTAAACAAAACACAAAAGTGTGTGAAGTATTTTTGTTCTGGATAACATAAATAGATTATTGAATAGTTTGCACTAGAAATCACCTGACAAATATGCATATATGCAATATTTTTGGTCATATCCAAGGTAGTCATGTCCTCATCATCCTCCCCTTCTTGAAAATAAAGCCGTCCTCGGCGTGGACGGCGTTGCTTAATCTGAAATGTGGCTAACAAAAGAGACAAGGTGTACATGTTGTATATGTATATGTCATCCATTTTTACTTCCCTTGATTTTTGCATATATGACACATGAATAGATGAGTAACTTGCATAGTTCATAAAATCTAAAGCCAAAAAATTAGCACAAGAAGTAGAAGGCATGAAAATATTGCAACTCAGTTTGCACATATAAGTGAAGCTCTTATTCATTTCAAAAGATTGACAATGTTCATCATTAAACCATCCCAACATTGGTGAATAAACCTTACTTGCATCAAATTTACATGCTACAACATGCTTAAATAAGCAAACATGCAATAAGTCATTCAACACAGAATCATCACCAAGATTAGAGGTCATATCAAAATGATTAAACATTGGTTCTTTTGCATCAATAGTTAATTCAATTGGTGCACTCAAAATTGTTGGTATTTCAGTTGTTTGATCACATGGCAAAGTCAAATTATCAACGTAGTCCTCTAAAATAGGTGGTGTGATCAAAGTAGTGGGTAGCTCATCAGATGGTGCATTCAAATTGACAAGGCATTCATCATTCTCATGTAGAGATGGAAGATCAGTACCTTTGTCATTACCTCTTATGATCAACTCAGATGATGTAGCCACTCTTGGGGGCGATGTGTCACATGGTGGAGGTGATGTAGTCCTGACAACAACGGATGTGGTTGTCATAGTATGCCTAGTAGTTGAAGGAACAATCATATCAACTCTTGGAATGTGCACCGTGCGCTTGTTCTCCTCGTGGCCAACACGTCGTTTTATTTCCTGTTCAGCTTTGCAAGCAAGATGAAACAAATGGTCCATAGGATAACACTCTTCATGAATCAGTATCTCTTGAATATCACGGTTTAATCCTCCCCAAAATCTATCCATAAAATCATCTTCACTTTCTTCTAAAGAGGAATGCAACAAGGTAGTTTGTAAATCATCATAATATTTTGTTACAGTTTCACTACCTTGTTTTAAGTGTTGCAACTTCTTAATCATGTCACGAGTATAATAAGCAGGGACGAAAGTATGTCGCATGGTGATGAGGACATCAATACAATTGTTACACCCACAACCCCTGCTGCTATACATACTGGACCAATTACTAGAGCTCGTGCACGCCAACTAAATTACCAGGTACTTTCGTTTCTTGGTAATGATTCTAATGTTCATGAGAATATGATGCTGCCTAAATTGGATACATTTGTTTTGCTTACAAATGAAGGGCCTAGCTTGGAGAAGGATGAACATTGGAGCAAGAACAAGCATGGAGATGATGGCATGCGCAAGGGAAATAAGAACGGAGTTACAAGTGATGATTTCAGGACTTTGAAGCCACCATAATGGGTGCATGAAGCCTTGGACGAAATATACAAGATGCCACTTCATAAATTTCGTCCCGAGGCTATTTTAGGTGCTGCGTCACCTTATTATTGGGCCAGGCCCATGTAATTTCGAAATACATAAGTATAGGCTATTTTTAGAGTCCGTATGTGTGGGGAAACAAGAGATAGTGTTGATTTCGGACCCCTCCACCAAGGGCCACGAAATTCCCCCCTCTTCCTCCATATATACAGCCCTTAGGGCATCGTTTAGACTTTGGGTTTTGTTTAGATTAAAAGTTCGCCATAGCTGCAACTTCGCGTACTTCGTTTGTGTTCAACGACCAGACAAAGGCGTCACAGAACCCCACCTTGATCAATAAAGCTTTCATCTTATATTCGCAATATCCAGATTGCAATCTTAGTTTCTTGCTTGTTCTTCGTTTGCTCGCAGGAAACAGACCCTCGTGGTCAGGTTGATCGTGCTCCGGCGTGGTCAATAACCTCTCGGAGTTGGTTTAGCGATTGCTAAGGCGCGACGTCCTCGCACGTTCGTAGTCGGATCGTCAAAGTCGACTTCCACCAAAGCGAAATCCACCATCTCATCGAAAGACGGGACACCTTTGCCTCTATCAGCCTCTTTGCACACAAAAGCATAGCAAACAGATTTGCTGAAATCTAGCTCATCAATATCAGATTTGGTGGCAAATAAACATGCACTTTTCAATTTAATTTCTGAAGCAACACTAGATGGTTTATTATTAGGCTTCATTTGTTGCTCAAATTCTTTTGCCACAATCTGATTTTCACTCTTATTCGTCTCCTGTTTTGCTTTATTAGCTCTATTAGTATCATCTTTCAAAATGGAATCAGGAGTCATAGGAAGCAAAGTAATATTTTTATCCTTATGAACAAGAGTATAGTGATTGTTTCTACCATGGTGTACAGAATTTTTATCAAATTGCCATGGTCTACCAAGTAATAAGGAACATGCTTGCATAGGTACCACATCACAATCAACATAATCAGCATATGTAGAGATACTAAAATGCACACGAACAGTACGTGTTACCTTAACCTTGCCGCTGTTGTTGAACCATTGGATGTAGTAAGGATGTGGATGTGGTCTTGTGGTGAGAGAAAGCTTCTCCACCATCTCCATGCTAGCCAAGTTGTTGCAGCTCCCTCCGTCTATTATGACGCGCACAGAACGTTCCTTCACAACTCCCTTAGTATGGAACAAATTGTGCCTCTGATTTTGCTCAGCTTGTGTGACCTGCACACTCAAAACACGTTGAGCAACTAAACATTCATACCTGTCAGCGTCTTCAGGAGCCATGTATTGCGTCTCATGATCAGAATCATCTCCACCATGTTCTTCACGTGTAATAAGAGCCAATGTCTCCTCATCATAGTCACTAGCGGACTCATATCCACCATCCGCGGTAGCAATCATCACACGCGGAGATTTGCATTCCCTCGCATAATGACCTCCTCCCTTACAACGACGACAAATAATATCACTTGTGTGCCCTGTTGATGCCATGGAAGAAGAAGAACGCTGTGCAGGACCCGCAGGTGCGCTCTTGGAAGATAATGGTGGTTGTGCCTGTTTTCTTGTATCACGGCTGGAGGTGGCACCGGATGGAGGTGCTGGTGCAGTTGAAGTAGAAGATGCACGTGGTGTTCATGATGAAGGTCGGCCTGCAAAAAAGTTAGTTCGCCCCAATGCTTGTCGATCCTGCACTTCACGTTCAGCTTTACAAGCAAGATGGAATAAACGAGTGATGTTAGTATACTCCTTATAGTCTAGAATGGTCTGAATCTCTTTATTTAATCCACCCAGAAAACATGCAAGCATAGCTTCATTCTCCTCAACAATACCACATCTAATCATGCCAGTTTGTAATTCCTGATAATATTCTTCTACAGAATTTTTCCCTTGTCTTAAACGCTGCAATTTTTGAAGCAATTCACGTTGATAATATGGTGGAACCCAACGCGTACGCATAGCAGTTTTCAAAGCAGCCCAAGTAGTTGGAATAGGATATAATCTACTGATGAGGACATGACTACCTTGGATATGACCAAAAATATTGCATATATGCATATTTGTCAGGTGATTTCTAGTGCAAACTATTCAATAATCTATTTATGTTATCCAGAACAAAAATACTTCACACACTTTTGTGTTTTGTCTAATTGCAGGTGTATGGGACATTTGTACAATCCACATATGAAGATAAGGAAGAAAGAGATGTTTATTTGCTGTCCAAAAAGTTCTCTCACGTCACTTTTGGCCCAAGAGAAGATAGAGTCCAAGTCTCTCACGTTCTGGATTCAGATTCGGACTGCACAGACACACCTGACTCAAAACGCACACAAGTTTTTCATACGGACTCCGAATTGGGTGATTCTTTTTTTGTTGGAAACTAGATTTCGTGCACTTTCCAACCCAATTGGAATCACCTTCAAATTCGTCCGGAGCGTTGAGTTGTGGACGAAACAATCAGATGCTGCAGCAGAATCCGAGTCAAACTACAAGTCCAAAGGTGTTACATCACCTCCACTTGGGCCCATTGGCCTTGTACGACCTAGATTTAGTTTTAGGCTGCCTTGGGACGTCCTCCCACCTCCTTGGCCTCCACCCCTTGCTCCTATATAAGTAGATCCATCTAGTAGCTTTTCCTTGGGATTTGTTTAGTTAAAAGTTAGCCAACGCAACTTCGTGTACTTCGTTTGTGTCCAACGACCAGACCAAGACCGCTTTCGGATCCCCACCTTTATCAATACTTCATACATATTTGCAATATTCAGATTGCTTTTATCATATTCTTGCTCGTTCTTCGATTGCTTGCAGGAATAGACCTTCGTGGTCAGGTTGATCGTGCACCGGCGTGGTCAATAACCTCTGGAGATTGGTTTAGCGATTGCTAAGGCGCAACGTCGTGCACGTTTGTAGTCGGATCGTCAAAGTCGTCTCCACCAAATCGATAGTTACCATCTCATCGAAAGATCGGGACCCTCGTCTCTATCAATATAGCCACTCTCGGGGGCGATGTGTCACATGGTGGAGGTGATGTAGTCCTGACAACAACGGATGTGGTTGTCATAGTATGCCTAGTAGTTGAAGGAACAATCATATCAACTCTTGGAATGTGCACCGTGCGCTTGTTCTCCTCGTGGCCAACACGTCGTTTTATTTCCTGTTCAGCTTTGCAAGCAAGATGAAACAAATGGTCCATAGGATAACACTCTTCATGAATTAGTATCTCTTGAATATCACGGTTTAATCCTCCCCAAAATCTATCCATAAAATCATCTTCACTTTCTTCTAAAGAGGAATGCAACAAGGTAGTTTGTAAATCATCATAATATTTTGTTACAGTTTCACTACCTTGTTTTAAGTGTTGCAACTTCTTAATCATGTCACGAGTATAATAAGCAGGGACGAAAGTATGTCGCATGGCAAGTTTCAAATCATCCCAAGTAGTAGGTATATAATCAGGGTGTAACCGACAATATTCACTCCACCAAACCAAAGCATAACCAGTGAAAGAACCAACCGCAACCTTAACCTTTTTATGTTCATCGAAATTATGGGAAGCAAATATATTTTTTATGTCGAACTCCCATTCAATATATAAAGCAGGTTTAAAACGACCATTAAATGGTGGTATAGATACATTAATCTGATCATGTGCATTTGGATGTTTGTGCACCTCTCGTGACGGTTGTGGTATTTGCAAAGGTGGTGGCACGTCTCCCGCGATCGACAAAGCCCATGAATTGACTCTGGATCCTGTCATGATTAGTAGAACAAGAAACAAAACCCAAAAATAATGTTCCTATAACTACTAGGATGTGGTGGTAAAACGCTCACAGTAAAGCAAATATCAATGTCTTACAAGTTCTTACCATGCAGCGGGCGGTGATCGGCAACCAGCGGTGTCAAGTAACTACGAATATTGAGTAAAGCGATTGCCAGGGGAGCGTACGTATACACGGTGTAGAAATATGTGGAGCTGGGTTGGCTATATATGGTAGCAAAAGATTAGCAATAATCAATTCAAAGATGCAATGTTGAATAAACGCTCAACGACGGTACTGTGCTGGTCCTAGGCTAGACCGGACTAGAGACGCGAGCCTAGAACACTAATGAGGTCACGGCGTAGCACAACTAGCATCAATGAAGGATACTAAGTAGCTCTTGACAGCAAGATATAAGTGAAGATCACAACAGCAGTGAAGATAATGAGGCGAAACAACAGCCAAGCAGGATATATCAACAACTTTGTCTCCAACTTTCGACTGAAAAAGTTTGTGCCGATTTTTTTGTTTTTTTTTTCTTCTCTCTCTTTTTTTTCCTCACACTTTTTTTTCTTTCTCTCCTTTTTTTTTCTCTGACTTTTTTTTCCTTTTTTTTCTCTCGTTTTTTTTCTCTCTTTTTTTCTCCCTCTTTCCAAAACAAACTAGATAAGATGCAGATTGGATCAAGTGAAGATGTGAACGATCTCAACTATTATTATGACAATGAATGGTGGGTAGCACGTGGTGGAAATTGATGGATGGGTGGTGGACAGCGGAAGAGATAATGATGCAGCGGTGGCGTGACTAATGTGAACAGAACTCGAAACTCTAAACGAACTAGACACTAAGACCAGCAACTCGACACGACGATGCAATCGATAATTCAACTATGCAATCAATGAAAAGAAAATTGCAAAGGCTCAGACTGGCTTGGACCAAGGATGAATAGATCTAACTCTTTTTTGTGGCTTTTTCTTGGACAATAGGTAAGAAAGTAAATCTAATCTAGGAAAACTGGAAATTCTCACCGAGCAACCTGAAAACTGATACCACTTGATAGAGGCGGGGTGTCCCGATCTTTCGATGAGATGATAACTATCGATTTGGTGGAGACGACTTTGATGATCCGACTACAAACGTGCACGACGTTGCGCCTTAGCAATCGCTAAACCAACTCCGAGAGGTTATTGACCACGCTGGAGCACAATCAACCTGACCACGAAGGTCTATTGCTGCAAGCAATCGAAGAACAAGCAAGAATATGATAAAAGCAATCTGAATACTGCGAGTATATATGAAGTATTGATAAAGGTGGGAATCCGTAAGCGGTCTTGGTCTGGTCGTTGGACACAAACGAAGTACACGAAGTTGCAATGGCTAACTTTTAACTAAACAAATCCCAAGGAAAAGCTACTAGATGGATCTACTTATATAGGAGCAAGGGGTGGCGGCCAAGGAGGTGGGAGGACGTCCCAAGGCAGCCTAAAACTAAATCTAGGTCGTACAAGGCCAATGGGCCCAAGTGAAGGTGATGTAACACCTTTGGACTTGTAGTTTGACTCGGATTCTGCTGCAGCATCAGATTGTTTCGTCCACAACTCAACACTCCGGACGAATTTGAAGGTGATTCCAATTGGGTTGGAAAGTGCACGAAATCTAGTTTCCAACAAAAAAAGAATCACCCAATTCGGAGTCCGTATGAAAAACTTGTGTGCGTTTTGAGTCAGGTGTGTCTGTGAAGTCCGAATCTGAATCCAGAACGTGAGAGACTTGGACTCTATCTTCTCTTGGGCCAAAAGTGACGTGAGAGAACTTTTTGGACAGCACTTGTACGACCTTGATTTAGTTTTAGGCTGCCTTGGGACGTCCTCCCACCTCCTATATAAGTAGATCCATCTAGTAGCACCTAAAATAGCCTCGGGACGAAATTTATGAAGTGGCATCTTGTATATTTCGTCCAAGGCTTCATGCACCCATTATGGTGGCTTCAAAGTCCTGAAATCATCACTTGTAACTCCGTTCTTGTTCCCCTTGCGCATGCCATCATCTCCATGCTTGTTCTTGCTCCAATGTTCATCCTTCTCCAAGCTAGGCCCTTAAGTTGGAAGCAAAACAAATGTATCCAATTTAGGCAGCATCATATTCTCATGAACATTAGAATCATTACCAAGAAACGAAAGTACCTGGTAATTTAGTTGGCGTGCACGAGCTCTAGTAATTGGTCCAGTATGTATAGCAGCAGGGGCTGTGGGTGTAACAATTGTATTGATGTCCTCATCAAACGCCTATAGCAACCAGCGAGGCCAAGGAAACTCCACACTTGTGTGACCGTTTTGGGCCGCGGCCACCTCTCAATAGCTTCAATCTTGGCTTTATCAACTTCAATTCCCTGTGGAGTAACAACATAGCCAAGAAAAGATACTCGGTCGGTGCAAAAGCTGCACTTTCCAAAGTTTCCAAACAAACGTGCATCACGTAGAGCAATAAAAACAGCACGTAAATGTTCCAAATGTTCCTCCAAAGATTTGCTATAAATCAATATGTCATGAAAGTAAACTACCACAAATCGTCCAATGAAAGCACGTAAAACTTCGTTCATTAACCTCATGAAAGTACTAGGTGCATTAGTTAACCCAAAAGGCATGACTAACCACTCATATAATCCAAACTTAGTTTTAAATGCTGTTTTCCATTCATCACCCAATTTCATACGAATTTGATGGTATCCACTACGCAAATCAACTTTGGAGAATATTGTAGAGCCACTCAATTCATCAAGCATATCATCTAGCCTAGGAATAGGATGACGATAACGGATAGTAATATTATTAATGCCTCTACAATCAATGCACATACGTGACGTACCATCCTTTTTCGGCACTAAAATGATAGGAACAGCACAAGGACTAAGGGATTCGCGTATATAACCTTTGTTGAGCAGTTCTTGTACTTGACGCATAATCTCCTTCGTCTCCTCTGGATTGGTACGGTATGGTGCACGGTTGGGTAGCGAAGCACCGGGAATTAAGTCAATTTGATGCTCAATCCCTTGAATAGGTGGTAATCCCGGTGGCACGTCTTGTGGAAAGACGTCAGCGAACTCCTGCAAAATGTTAGTGACAGCAGGGGGCAAAGAGGAAGGCACGTCCTCGAATGAAAATAATGCCTCTTTGCACACAAAAGCATAGCAAACAGATTTGCTAAAATCTAGCTCATCAATATCAGATTTGGCGGCAAGTAAACATGCACTTTTCAATTTAATTTCAGAGACAACAGTAGATGGTTTATTATTAGGCTTCATTTGGTGCTCAAATTCTTTTGCCACAATCTGATTTTCACTCTTATTTGTCTCCTGTTTTGCTTTATTAGCTCTATTAATATCATCTTTCAGAATGGAATCAGGAGTCATAGGAAGGAAAGTAATATTTTTATCGTTATGAACAAGAGTATACTGATTGTTTCTACCATGGTGTACAGAATTTTTATCAAATTGCCATGGTCTACCAAGTAATAAGGAACATGCTTGCATAGGTACCACATCACAATCAACATAATCAGCATATGTAGATGATAGAGGCAAAGGTGTCCCGTCTTTCGATGAGATGGTGGATTTCGCTTTGGTGGAAGTTGACTTTGACGATCCGACTACGAACGTGCGAGGACGTCGCGCCTTAGCAATTGCTAAACCAACTCCGAGAGGTTATTGACCACACCGGAGCACGATCAACCTGACCACGAGGGTCTGTTTCCTGCGAGCAAACGAAGAACAAGCAAGAAACTGAGATTGCAATCTGGATATTGCGAATATAAGATGAAAGCTTTATTGATCAAGGTGGGGTTCTATGACGCCTTTGTCTGGTTGTTGAACACAAACGAAGTACGCGAAGTTGCAGCTATGGCGAACTTTTAATCTAAACAAAACCCAAAGTCTAAACGATGCCCTAAGGGCTGTATATATGGAGGAAGAGGGGGGGAATTTCGTGGCCCTTGGTGGAGGGGTCCGAAATCAACCCTATCTCTTGTTTCCCCACACATACGGACTCTAAAAATAGCCTATAATTATGTATTTCGAAATTACATGGGCCTGGCCCAATAATAAGGTGACGCAACACCTAAAATAGCCTCGGGACGAAATTTATGAAGTGGCATCTTGTATATTTCGTCCAAGGCTTCATGCACCCATTATGGTGGCTTCAAAGTCCTGAAATCATCACTTGTAACTCCGTTCTTGTTCTCCTTGCGCATGCCATCATCTCCATGCTTGTTCTTGCTCCAATGTTCATCCTTCTCCAAGCTAGGCCCTTCATTTGTAAGCAAAACAAATGTATCCAATTTAGGCAGCATCATATTCTCATGAACATTAAAATCATTACCAAGAAACGAAAGTACCTGGTAATTTAGTTGGCGTGCACGAGCTCTAGTAATTGGTCCAGTATGTATAGCAGCAGGGGCTGTGGGTGTAACAATTGTATTGATGTCCTCATCATCCTCCCCTTCTTGAAATGAAGTCGTCCTCGACGGAAGTTCATCTTCCTCACCCAAATAAGGCTTCAAATCTGCAATGTTAAAAGTGGGACTAACCCCAAAATCTGCAGGCAGCTCAAGTTTATATGCATTATCAATTATTTTCTCTAACACCTTAAAGGGACCATCAGCACGTGGCATTAACTTTGATTTGCGCAAATCAGGAAATCTATCCTTACACAAATGTAACCAAACAAGATCTCCAGGTGCAAACACAACATGTTTTCTACCCTTATCTCCAGCAAGTTTATATTTAGCATTCATACGCTCAATGTTTTCCTTAGTTAACTCATGCATTTTTAAAATCAATTCAGCACGTTGTTTAGCATCAAAATTAACCTTCTCCGAAGATGGAAGAGGCAACAAATCAATAGGTGCACGAGGTAGGAAACCATACACAACTTCAAAAGGGCACATCTTAGTAGTAGAATGCGATGAACGATTATAAGCAAATTCAATATGAGGCAAGCATTCCTCCCACATTTTCTTATTATTCTTCAAAACAGCCCTAAGCATAGTAGACAACGTTCTATTGACTACTTCAGTTTGTCCATCAGTTTGGGGGTGACAAGTAGTACTAAAAAGCAGTTTAGTCCCCAACTTAGCCCATAAACATCTCCAAAAGTGGCTAAGAAATTTAGTATCACGATCTGAAACAATAGTATTTGGCACACCATGCAAGCGAATAATTTCACGAAAGAACAAATCAGCAACATTAACAGCATCATCGCTTTTATGACATGGTATAAAGTGTGCCATTTTCGAGAATCTATCCACGACAACAAATATGCTATCCCTCCCCTTCTTTGTTCGAGGTAAACCTAAAACAAAGACCATAGATATATCCTCCCAAGGAACACTAGGTACAGGCAAAGGCATATATAAACCATGAGGATTGAGGCGTGACTTAGCTTTTTGACATGTAGTGCAGCGAGCAATAAAACGCTCAACATCCCGTCTCATCTTTGGCCAAAAGAAATGTGTAGCAAGTACGTCCTCTGTCTTCTTCACGCCAAAGTGTCCCATTAATCCTCCTCCATGCGCCTCCTGCAACAACAAAAGACGAACGGAGCTAGCTGGAATGCATAGCTTGTTAGCACGAAACACAAATCCATCGTTAACAACAAACTTGTTCCACATTCTTCCTTCTTTACAATTATGCATTACATCTTTAAAATCAGCATCATGCACATATTGATCTTTGATGGTCTCCAAACCAAATATTTTGAAGTCAAGTTGTGAAAGCATAGTATAGCGACGAGACAAAGCATCAGCAATAACATTTTCTTTTCCCTTCTTGTGTTTAATGACATAAGGGAAAGTCTCAATGAATTCAACCCATTTAGCATGTCTACGATTCAGTTTAGCTTGACTTTTAATATGTTTCAATGATTCATGATCAGAATGTATAACAAATTCTTTGGGCCATAAATAATGTTGCCATGTTTCTAAAGTCCGAACAAGAGCATATAATTCTTTATCATAAGTAGAATAATTCAGACTATGCCCACTCAATTTTTCAGAAAAGTATGCAACAGGTTTGCCATCTTGTAATAACACACCTCCTAATCCAATTCCACTAGCATCACATTCAAGCTCAAAAGTCTTATTAAAATCAGGAAGTTGGAGTAAAGGAGCATGTGTCAACTTATCTTTCAATACCGTGAAGGCTTCTTCCTGTGCGGTACCCCAAAGAAAAGGCACATCTTTCTTTGTAAGCTCATTGAGAGGTGCAGCAATGGTGCTGAAATCTCTCACAAAACGCCTATAGAATCTAGCGAGGCCAAGAAAACTCCTCACTTGTGTGACCGTTTTGGGCTGCGGCCAACTCTCAATAGCTTCAATCTTGGCTTTATCAACTTCAATTCCCTGTGGAGTAACAACATAGCCAAGAAAAGATACTCGGTCGGTGCAAAAGGTGCACTTCCCAAGGTTACCAAACAAACGTGCATCACGTAGAGCAATAAAAACAGCACGTAAATGTTCCAAATGTTCCTCCAAAGATCTGCTATAAATCAATATGTCATCAAAGTAAACTACCACAAATCGTCCAATGAAAACACGTAAAACTTCGTTCATTAATCTCATGAAAGTACTAGGCGCATTAGTTAACCCAAAAGGCATGACTAATGATAGAGGCAAAGGTGTCCCGTCTTTCGATGAGATGATGGATATCGCTTTGGTGGAAGTCGACTTTGACGATCCGACTACGAACGTGCGAGGACGTCGCGCCTTAGCAATCGCTAAACCAACTCCGAGAGGTTATTGACCACGCCGGAGCACGATCAACCTGACCACGAGGGTCTGTTTCCTGCGAGCAAACGAAGAACAAGCAAGAAACTAAGATTGCAATCTGGATATTGCGAATATAAGATGAAAGCTTTATTGATCAAGGTGGGGTTCTGTGACGCCTTTGTCTGGTCGTTGAACACAAACGAAGTACGCGAAGTTGCAGCTATGGCGAACTTTTAATCTAAACAAAACCCAAAGTCTAAACGATGCCCTAAGGGCTGTATATATGGAGGAAGAGGGGGGAATTTCGTGGCCCTTGGTGGAGGGGTCCGAAATCAACCCTATCTCTTGTTTCCCCACACATACGGACTCAAAAAATAGCCTATACTTATGTATTTCGAAATTACATGGGCCTGGCCCAATAATAAGGTGACGCAGCACCTAAAATAGCCTCGGGACGAAATTTATGAAGTGGCATCTTGTATATTTCGTCCAAGGCTTCATGCACCCATTATGGTGGCTTCAAAGTCCTGAAATCATCACTTGTAACTCCGTTCTTGTTCCCCTTGCGCATGCCATCATCTCCATGCTTGTTCTTGCTCCAATGTTCATCCTTCTCCAAGCTAGGCCCTTCATTTGTAAGCAAAACAAATGTATCCAATTTAGGCAGCATCATATTCTCATGAACATTAGAATCATTACCAAGAAACGAAAGTACCTGGTAATTTAGTTGGCGTGCACGAGCTCTAGTAATTGGTCCAGTATGTATAGCAGCAGGGGCTGTGGGTGTAACAATTGTATTGATGTCCTCATCAGAAGTTGATAAAGACAAGATTGAAGCTATTGAGAGTTGGCCGCAACCCAAAACGGTCACACAAGTGAGGAGTTTTCTTGGCCTCGCTGGATTCTATAGGCATTTTGTGAGAGATTTCAGCACCATTGCTGCACCTCTCAATGAGCTTACAAAGAAAGATGTGCCTTTTCTTTGGGGTACCGCACAGGAAGAAGCCTTCACGGTATTGAAAGATAAGTTGACACATGCTCCTTTACTCCAACTTCCTGATTTTAATAAGACTTTTGAGCTTGAATGTGATGCTAGTGGAATTGGATTAGGAGGTGTGTTATTACAAGATGGCAAACCTGTTGCATACTTTTCTGAAAAATTGAGTGGGCCTAGTCTGAATTATTCTACTTATGATAAAGAATTATATGCTCTTGTTCGGACTTTAGAAACATGGCAACATTATTTATGGCCCAAAGAATTTGTTATACATTCTGATCATGAATCATTGAAACATATTAAAAGTCAAGCTAAACTAAATCGTAGACATGCTAAATGGGTTGAATTCATTGAGAATTTCCCTTATGTCATTAAACACAAGAAGGGAAAAGAAAATGTTATTGCTGATGCTTTGTCTCGTCGCTATACTATGCTTTCACAACTTGACTTCAAAATATTTGGTTTGGAGACCATCAAAGATCAATATGTGCATGATGCTGATTTTAAAGATGTAATGCATAATTGTAAAGAAGGAAGAATGTGGAACAAGTTTGTTGTTAACGATGGATTTGTGTTTCGTGCTAACAAGCTATGCATTCCAGCTAGCTCCGTTCGTCTTTTGTTGTTGCAGGAGGCGCATGGAGGAGGATTAATGGGACACTTTGGCGTGAAGAAGACAGAGGACGTACTTGCTACACATTTCTTTTGGCCAAAGATGAGACGGGATGTTGAGCGTTTTATTGCTCGCTGCACTACATGTCAAAAAGCTAAGTCACGCCTCAATCCTCATGGTTTATATATGCCTTTGCCTGTACCTAGTGTTCCTTGGGAGGATATATCTATGGTCTTTGTTTTAGGTTTACCTCGAACAAAGAAGGGGAGGGATAGCATATTTGTTGTCGTGGATAGATTCTCGAAAATGGCACACTTTATACCATGTCATAAAAGCGATGATGCTGTTAATGTTGCTGATTTGTTCTTTCGTGAAATTATTCGCTTGCATGGTGTGCCAAATACTATTGTTTCAGATCGTGATACTAAATTTCTTAGCCACTTTTGGAGATGTTTATGGGCTAAGTTGGGGACTAAACTGCTTTTTAGTACTACTTGTCACCCCCAAACTGATGGACAAACTGAAGTAGTCAATAGAACGTTGTCTACTATGCTTAGGGCTGTTTTGAAGAATAATAAGAAAATGTGGGAGGAATGCTTGCCTCATATTGAATTTGCTTATAATCGTTCATTGCATTCTACTACTAAGATGTGCCCTTTTGAAGTTGTGTATGGTTTCCTACCTCGTGCACCTATTGATTTGTTGCCTTTTCCATCTTCGGAAAAGGTTAATTTTGATGCTAAACAACGTGCTGAATTGATTTTAAAAATGCATGAGTTAACTAAGGAAAACATTGAGGGTATGAATGCTAAATATAAACTTGCTGGAGATAATGGTAGAAAACATGTTGTGTTTGCACCTGGAGATCTTGTTTGGTTACATTTGCGTAAGGATAGATTTCCTGATTTGTGCAAATCAAAGCTAATGCCACGTGCTGATGGTCCCTTTAAGGTGTTAGAGAAAATAAATGATAATGCATATAAACTTGAGCTGCCTGCAGATTTTGGGGTTAGTCCCACTTTTAACATTGCAGATTTAAAGCCTTATTTGGGTGAGGAAGATGAACTTCCGTCGAGGACGACTTCATTTCAAGAAGGGGAGGATGATGAGGACATCAATACAATTGTTACACCCACAGCCCCTGCTGCTATACATACTGGACCAATTACTAGAGCTCGTGCACGCCAACTAAAATACCAGGTACTTTCGTTTCTTGGTAATGATTCTAATGTTCATGAGAATATGATGCTGCCTAAATTGGATACATTCGTTTTGCTTACAAATGAAGGGCCTAGCTTGGAGAAGGATGAACATTGGAGCAAGAACAAGCATGGAGATGATGGCATGCACAAGGGAAACAAGAACGGAGTTACAAGTGATGATTTCAGGACTTTGAAGCCACCATAATGGGTGCATGAAGCCTTGGACGAAATATACAAGATGCCACTTCATAAATTTCGTCCCGAGGCTATTTTAGGTGCTGCGTCACCTTATTATTGGGCCAGGCCCATGTAATTTCGAAATACATAAGTATAGGCTATTTTTAGAGTCCGTATGTGTGGGGAAACAAGAGATAGGGTTGATTTCGGACCCCTCCACCAAGGGCCACGAAATTCCCCCCTCTTCCTCCATATATACAGCCCTTAGGGCATCGTTTAGACTTTGGGTTTTGTTTAGATTAAAAGTTCGCCATAGCTGCAACTTCGCGTACTTCGTTTGTGTTCAACGACCAGACAAAGGCGTCACAGAACCCCACCTTGATCAATAAAGCTTTCATCTTATATTCGCAATATCCAGATTGCAATCTTAGTTTCTTGCTTGTTCTTCGTTTGCTCGCAGGAAACAGACCCTCGTGGTCAGGTTGATCGTGCTCCGGCGTGGTCAATAACCTCTCGGAGTTGGTTTAGCGATTGCTAAGGCGCGACGTCCTCGCACGTTCATAGTCGGATCGTCAAAGTCGACTTCCACCAAAGCGATATCCATCATCTCATCGAAAAACGGGACACCTCCGCCTCTATCACCATGTTCTTCACGTGTAATAAGAGCCAATGTCTCCTCATCATAGTCACTAGCGGACTCATATCCACCATCCGCGGTAGCAATCATCACACGCGGAGATTTGCATTCTCTCGCATAATGACCTCCTCCCTTACAATGACGACAAATAATATCACTTGTGTGCCCTGTTGATGCCCTGGAAGAAGAAGAACTCTGTGCAGGCCCGGCAGGTGCGCTCTTGGCAGATAATGGTGGTTGTTCCTGTTTTCTTGTATCACGGCTGTAGGAGGCACCTGATTGAGGTGCTGGTGCAGTTGAAGTAGAAGATGCACGCGGTGTCCATGATGAAGGTCGGCCTGCAGAAAAGTTAGTTCGCGCCAATGCTTGTCGATCCTGCACTTCATGTTCAGCTTTACAAGCAAGATGGAATAAACGAGTGATATTAGTATACTCCTTATAGTCTAGAATGGTCTGAATCTCTCTATTTAATCCACCCAGAAAACGTGCAAGCATAGCTTCATTCTCCTCAACAATACCACATCTAATCATGCCAGTTTGTAATTCCTGATAATATTCTTCTACAGAATTTTTCCCTTGTCTTAAACTCTGCAATTTTTGAAGCAATTCACGTTGATAATATGGTGGAACCCAACGCGTACGCATAGCAGTTTTCAAAGCAGCCCAAGTAGTTGGAATAGGATATAATCTACAATGTTCAGACCACCATACACATGCAAAACTAGTGAAAGCACAAACGGCAGCAGCAACTCGTCTCTCCTCAGGATATTGTAAACATGTAAATCGTTGTTCAGTTTCTAACTCCCAAGTAAGATATATATCAGGAACATATCTACCCTCAAATGGTGGAATATTCAATTTCAGTTTAGGAATATGGACATCATCTCGTACCTGAGGTGGTGGTGCAGGCCTACCATTACGAATATATACCTGAGGTCGACCTGCTGGTGGTGGTACAGGTGGCTGCACGTAGTGTTGATTTTGATCAACCTCATCCTCATAATCTCCCACATAATCATCATCCTCCGCATCAGCAGCAGGAGCCACAGAAGTATCAACAGCAGCACCAACAGTTTGGCCAAATGCAAGAGGAACACGGCTTGCTCGGCGCAGGTCTGCTTCGCGACGTGGACGTAGTCGTTGTTGTTGTTGTTGGAGAGGTGCGTTAGCTGCAGCGAGTGGTGGTGGTGGAAGACGCGCGAGCAATTCATTAAACTTGTTATCGAGCTTTGTTTCAAACGTCTTCTCAAAGCCAGTGATCTTCTCCATGGCCTCTTCAAAATTGTTCAGCACATCTTGCACCTGTTCAGTCATCATTTGCTGAAACTTATCATGAAGCTCCTTGTTCGATAAATTCTCCCAGTCAATCTCGTCGGCTTGTGATCCTGGCATGGTTAGCAGCAATAGAAACACACAAGAATATGATCCTACAGACTATGAACAAGTGGTGGTGGTGGGTGTCACAAATCCGTCAAGCAAATCTCAAATTCTTACCAGTTCTTACCCAGCAGCAGGCGGTGATCGGCAACCGTTGTAGTCAAAAACTCTCAAAGCTTGGATAGAGCGATTACCAGGGAGAGTCAAACGCACGACGTAGATGTATGTGGAGCTGGGAAGGCTTATAATATGGTAGCAAAAAGGGTCAGCAATAATCAATTCAGAGATGCAAAGTTGAATAAACGCTCAACGACGGTACTGTGCTGGTCCTAGGCTAGACTGTGCTAGAGACGCGAGCCTAGAACACTAACAAAATCACGGCGCGGCACGTAAACAAGGGAAAAGCACACTCTGGAATTTTTTTTTCGCTCTTTTTTTTTTGCGCTCTTTTTTTTTGCGCTGTTTTTTTTGCGAAAAAAATCACTATAATGGCGAGTGTCTCAAAACTCTTCTTAGCTCAAACTGACAGGATGGGCACGAAATTTTTTTTTGACCAAATTTTTTTTTTTGACTGCCCGGACCCAAAAACTGGAAACGGGTCAAAAAAAACTTCCTATAATGGCACCTGCCTCAAAACACTCAGAAACACCTAAAAATAGGATAGCCAGAATTTTTTTCGAAAAATGCGTTTTCGAAAAATTTTGGGCCTAAACGGAGCGTGGCTACCCGACTTTTTTTTTTCCGAAACCTACTCCGGCAAGGAAACACGAATCGGAATCTAGATGGATCTCGAAAACAAACCTAATATGACAAGAACTCGGATTGGTGGTGGATATATGGTGGTAGATGGCAGCGGTGGTGGTATATGACAGCTGTGGTGGTATATGGATACGGATTCGAAGCGGTGGTGGTAGATGGCAGGGGTGATGATGATGGTGCGGCGGCGGCGTGACAACTTATGACCAGAACTCGAAACTCTAAAAGACTAGACTCTAAGACCAGCAACTAGACACGACGATGCAACCGCAAATTCAACAAAGCAAAACCCTAAAAAGATTATGCAAAGGCTCAGATTGGTTCGGATATGATGAACTAACCCTAATTTTTTTTTGTGGCTTTTTCGTGGACTGTAGGTATGAAGAACAGACTCGATCTAAACTACGAAAAACTGTAAAATCTCACCGAGCAACCTGGAAATCTGATACCACTTGATAGAGGCAAAGGTGTCCCGTCTTTCGATGAGATGGTGGATTTCGCTTTGGTGGAAGTCGACTTTGACGATCCGACTACGAACGTGCGAGGACGTCGCGCCTTAGCAATCGCTAAACCAACTCCGAGAGGTTATTGACCACGCCGCAGCACGATCAACCTGACCACGAGGGTCTGTTTCCTGCGAGCAAACGAAGAACAAGCAAGAAACTAAGATTGCAATCTGGATATTGCGAATATAAGATGAAAGCTTTATTGATCAAGGTGGGGTTCTGTGACGCCTTTGTCTGGTCGTTGAACACAAACGAAGTACGCGAAGTTGCAGCTATGGCGAACTTTTAATCTAAACAAAACCCAAAGTCTAAACGATGCCCTAAGGGCTGTATATATGGAGGAAGAGGGGGGGAATTTCGTGGCCCTTGGTGGAGGGGTCAGAAATCAACCCTATCTCTTGTTTCCCCACACATACGGACTCTAAAAATAGCCTATACTTATGTATTTCGAAATTACATGGGCCTGGCCCAATAATAAGGTGACGCAGCACCTAAAATAGCCTCGGGACGAAATTTATGAAGTGGCATCTTGTATATTTCGTCCAAGGCTTCATGCACCCATTATGGTGGCTTCAGAGTCCTGAAATCATCACTTGTAACTCCGTTCTTGTTCCCCTTGCGCATGCCATCATCTCCATGCTTGTTCTTGCTCCAATGTTCATCCTTCTCCAAGCTAGGCCCTTCATTTGTAAGCAAAACAAATGTATCCAATTTAGGCAGCATCATATTCTCATGAACATTAGAATCATTACCAAGAAACGAAAGTACCTGGTAATTTAGTTGGCGTGCACGAGCTCTAGTAATTGGTCCAGTATGTATAGCAGCAGGGGCTGTGGGTGTAACAATTGTATTGATGTCCTCATCATAACACGTACTGTTCGTGTGCATTTTAGTATCTCTACATATGCTGATTATGTTGATTGTGATGTGGTACCTATGCAAGCATGTTCCTTATTACTTGGTTGACCATGGCAATTTGATAAAAATTCTGTACACCATGGTAGAAACAATCACTATACTCTTGTTCATAAGGATAAAAATATTACTTTGCTTCCTATGACTCCTGATTCCATTTTGAAAGATGATATTAATAGAGCTAATAAAGCAAAACAGGAGACGAATAAGAGTGAAAATCAGATTGTGGCAAAAGAATTTGAGCAACAAATGAAGCCTAATAATAAACCATCTAGTGTTGCTTCTGAAATTAAATTGAAAAGTGCATGTTTATTTGCCACCAAATCTGATATTGATGAGCTAGATTTCAGCAAATCTGTTTGCTATGCTTTTGTGTGCAAAGAGGCATTATTTTCATTCGAGGACGTGCCTTCCTCTTTGCCTCCTGCTGTCACTAACATTTTGCAGGAGTTCGCTGACGACTTTCCACAAGACGTGCCACCGGGATTACCGCCTATTCGAGGGATTGAGCATCAGATTGACTTAATTCCCGGTGCTTCACTGCCAAACCGTGCACCATACCGTACCAATCCAGAGGAGACGAAGGAGATTATGCGTCAAGTACAAGAGCTTCTCGACAAAGGTTATATACGCGAATCCCTTAGTCCTTGTGCTGTTCCTATTATTCTAGTGCCGAAAAAGGATGGTACATCACGTATGTGTGTTGATTGTAGAGGCATTAATAATATTACTATTCGTTATCGTCATCCTATTCCTAGGCTAGATGATATGCTTGATGAATTGACTGGCTCTACAATATTCTCCAAAGTTGATTTACGTAGTGGATACCATCAAATTCGTATGAAATTGGGAGATGAATGGAAAACAGCATTCAAAACTAAGTTTGGATTATATGAGTGGTTAGTCATGCCTTTTGGGTTAACTAATGCACCTAGTACTTTCATGAGATTAATGAACGAAGTTTTACGTGCTTTCATTGGACGATTTGTGGTAGTTTACTTTGATGACATATTGATTTATAGCAGATCTTTGGAAGAACATTTGGAACATTTACGTGCTGTTTTTATTGCTCTACGTGATGCACGTTTGTTTGGTAACCTTGGGAAGTGCACCTTTTGCACCGACCGAGTATCTTTTCTTGGCTATGTTGTTACTCCACAGGGAATTGAAGTTGATAAAGCCAAGATTAAAGCTATTGAGAGTTGGCCGCAGCCCAAAACGGTCACACAAGTGAGGAGTTTTCTTGGCCTCGCTGGATTCCATAGGCGTTTTGTGAGAGATTTCAGCACCATTGCTGCACCTCTCAATGAGCTTACAAAGAAAGATGTGCCTTTTCTTTGGGGTACCGCACAGGAAGAAGCCTTCTCGGTATTGAAAGATAAGTTGACACATGCTCCTTTACTCCAACTTCCTGATTTTAATAAGACTTTTGAGCTTGAATGTGATGCTAGTGGAATTGGATTAGGCGGTGTGTTATTACAAGATGGCAAACCTGTTGCATACTTTTCTGAAAAATTGAGTGGGCCTAGTCTGAATTATTCTACTTATGATAAAGAATTATATGCTCTTGTTCGGACTTTAGAAACATGGCAACATTATTTATGGCCCAAAGAATTTGTTATACATTCTGATCATGAATCTTTGAAACATATTAAAAGTCAAGCTAAATTGAATCGTAGACATGCTAAATGGGTTGAATTCATTGAGACTTTTCCTTATGTCATTAAACACAAGAAGGGAAAAGAAAATGTTATTGCTGATGCATTGTCTCGCCGCTATACTATGCTTTCACAACTTGACTTCAAAATATTTGGTTTGGAGACCATCAAAGATCAATATGTGCATGATGCTAATTTTAAAGATGTAATGCAGAATTGTAAAGAAGAAAGAATGTGGAACAAGTTCGTCGTTAACGATGGATTTGTGTTTCGTGCTAACAAGCTATGCATTCCAGCTAGCTCCGTTCGTCTTTTGTTGTTGCAGGAGGCGCATGGAGGAGGATTAATGGGACACTTTGGCGTGAAGAAGACGGAGGACGTACTTGCTACACATTTCTTTTGGCCAAAGATGAGACGGGATGTTGAGCGTTTTTTTTTCCGAAACCTACTCCGGCAAGGAAACACGAATCGAAAACTAGATGGATCTCGGAAACAAACCTAATAAGCAAGGAACTCGGATTGGTGGTAGATATATGGTGGTGGTATATGGCAGCGGTGGTGGTAGCGGTGGTAGTATATGGATATGGATCGGTGGTGGTATATGGACACGGATTGGTGGTGGTATATGGATACGGATTCGGAGCGGTGGTGGTAGATGGCAGGGGCGATGATGATGGTGCGGCGGCGGCGTGACAACTTATGACCAGAACTCGAAACTCTAAAAGACTAGACTCTAAGACCAGCAACTAGACCGACGATGCAACCGCAAATTCAACAAAGCAAAACCCTAAAAAGATTATGCAAAGGCTCAGATTGGTTCGGATATGATGAACTAACCCTAAATTTTTTTTGTGGCTTTTTCGTGGACTATAGGTATGAAGACAGACTCGATCTAAACTACGAAAAACTGTAAAATCTCACCGAGCAACCTGGAAATCTGATACCACTTGATAGAGGCAAAGGTGTCCCGTCTTTCGATGAGATGGTGGATTTCGCTTTGGTGGAAGTCGACTTTGACGATCCGACTACGAACGTGCGAGGACGTCGCGCCTTAGCAATCGCTAAACCAACTCCGAGAGGTTATTGACCACGCCGGAGCACGATCAACCTGACCACGAGGGTCTGTTTCCTGCGAGCAAACGAAGAACAAGCAAGAAACTGAGATTGCAATCTGGATATTGCGAATATAAGATGAAAGCTTTATTGATCAAGGTGGGGTTCTGTGACGCCTTTGTCTGGTCGTTGAACACAAACGAAGTACGCGAAGTTGCAGCTATGGCGAACTTTTAATCTAAACAAAACCCAAAGTCTAAACGATGCCCTAAGGGCTGTATATATGGAGGAAGAGGGGGGGAATTTCGTGGCCCTTGGTGGAGGGGTCCGAAATCAACCCTATCTCTTGTTTCCCCACACATACGGACTCTAAAAATAGCCCATAATTATGTATTTCGAAATTACATGGGCCTGGCCCAATAATAAGGTGACGCAGCACCTAAAATAGCCTCGGGACGAAATTTATTAAGTGGCATCTTGTATATTTCGTCCAAGGCTTCATGCACCCATTATGGTGGCTTCAAAGTCCTGAAATCATCACTTGTAACTCCGTTCTTGTTCTCCTTGCGCATGCCATCATCTCCATGCTTGTTCTTGCTCCAATGTTCATCCTTCTCCAAGCTAGGCCCTTCATTTGTAAGCAAAACAAATGTATCCAATTTAGGCAGCATCATATTCTCATGAACATTAAAATCATTACCAAGAAACGAAAGTACCTGGTAATTTAGTTGGCGTGCACGAGCTCTAGTAATTGGTCCAGTATGTATAGCAGCAGGGGCTGTGGGTGTAACAATTGTATTGATGTCCTCATCAGTAGAGATACTAAAATGCACACGAACACTACGTGTTACCTTAACCTTGCCGCTGTTGTTGAACCATTGGATGTAGTAAGGATGTGGATGTGGTCTTGTGGTGAGAGATAGCTTCTCCACCATCTCCATGCTAGCCAAGTTATTGCAGCTCCCTCCATCTATGATCACGCGAACAGAACGTTCCTTCACAACTCCCTTTGTATGGAGCAAATTATGCCTCTGATTTTGCTCAGCTTGTGTAACCTGCACACTCAAAACACGTTGAGCAACTAAACATTCATACCCATCGATAGTTACATACCAAATCGATAGTTACCATCTCATTCTCCCTCTTTCCAAGACAAACTAGATAAGATGCAGATTCGATCAGGCGAAGATGTGAGTGGCCTCAACTATGATTATGACAATAAACAGTGCGTAGCACGTGGTGGAAATTGGTGGATGGGATGGTGGACAGCGGATGGGATAATGATGCAGCGGTTGCGTGACTAATGTGAACAGAACTCGAAACTCTAAAGGAACTAGACACTAAGACCAGCAACTCAACACGGCGATGCAACCGATAATTCAATAATGCAAACAATGAAAAGAAAATTGCAAAGGCTCAGTCTGGCTAGGACAAATGATGAATAGATCTAACTTTTGTTTTGTGGCTTTTTCTTGGACAATAGGTAAGAAAATAAATCTAATCTAGGAAAAACTGGAAATTCTCACCGAGCAACCTGAAAACTGATACCACTTGATAGAGGCGGGGGTGTCCCGATCTTTCGATGAGATGGTAACTATCGATTTGGTGGAGACGACTTTGATGATCCGACTACAAACGTGCACGACGTTGCGCCTTAGCAATCACTAAACCAATCTCCAGAGGTTATTGACCACGCCGGTGCACGATCAACCTGACCACGAAGGTCTATTCCTGCAAGCAATCGAAGAACGAGCAAGAATATGATAAACGCAATCTGAATATTGCAAATATGTATGAAGTATTGATATTGGTGGGGATCCGAAAGCGGTCTTGGTCTGGTCGTTGGACACAAACGAAGTACACGAAGTTGCGTTGGCTAACTTTTAACTAAACAAATCCCAAGGAAAAGCTACTAGATGGATCTACTTATATAGGAGCAAGGGGTGGTGGCCAAGGAGGTGGGAGGACGTCCCAAGGTAGCCTAAAACTAAATCTAGGTCGTACAAGGCTCATGGGCCCAAGTGGAGGTGATGTAACACCTTTGGACTTGTAGTTTGACTCGGATTCTGCTGCAGCATCAGATTGTTTCGTCCACAACTCAACGCTCCGGACGAATTTGAAGGTGATTCCAACTGGGTTGGAAAGTGCACGAAATCTAGTTTCCAACAAAAAAAAGAATCACCCAATTCGGAGTCCGTATGAAAAACTTGTGTGCGTTTTGAGTCAGGTATGTCTGTGGAGTCCGAATCTGAATCCAGAACGTGAGAGACTTGGACTCTATCTTCTCATGGGCCAAAAGTGACGTGAGAGAACTTTTTGGACAGCAAATAAACATCTCTTTCTTCCTTATCTTCATATGTGGATTGTACAAATGTCCCATACACCTGCAATTAGACAAAACACAAAAGTGTGTGAAGTATTTTTGTTCTGGATAACATAAATAGATTATTGAATAGTTTGCACTAGAAATCACCTGACAAATATGCATATATGCAATATTTTTGGTCATATCCAAGGTAGTCATGTCCTCATCATCCTCCCCTTCTTGAAAATAAAGCCGTCCTCGGTGTTGCTTAATCTAAAATGTGGCTAACAAAAGAGACAAGGTGTACATGTTGTATATGTATATGTCATCCATTTTTACTTCCCTTGATTTTTGCATATATGACACATGAATAGATGAGTAACTTGCATAGTTCATAAAATCTAAAGCCAAAAAATTAGCACAAGAAATAGAAGGCATGAAAATATTGCAACTCAGTTTGCACATATAAGTGAAGCTCTTATTCATTTCAAAAGATTGACAATGTTCATCATTAAACCATCCCAACATTGGTGAATAAACCTTACTTGCATCAAATTTACATGCTACAACATGCTTAAATAAGCAAACATGCAATAAGTCATTCAACACAGAATCATCACCAAGATTAGAGGTCATATCAAAATGATTAAACATTGGTTCTTTTGCATCAATAGTTAATTCAATGGGTGCACTTAAAATTGTTGGTATTTCAGTTGTTTGATCACATGGCAAAGTCAAATTATCAACGTAGTCCTCTAAAATAGGTGGTGTGATCAAAGTAGTGGGTAGCTCATCAGATGGTGCATTCAAATTGACAAGGTGATGTAGAGATGGAAGATCAGTACCTTTGTCATTACCTCTTATGATCAACTCAGATGATGTAGCCACTATCGGGGGCGATGTGTCACATGGTGTAGAAATATGTGGAGCTGGGTTGGCTATATATGGTAGCAAAAGATTAGCAATAATCAATTCAAAGATGCAATGTTGAATAAACGCTCAACGATGGTACTGTGCTGGTCCTAGGCTAGACCGGACTAGAGACGCGAGCCTAGAACACTAATGAGGTCACGGCGTAGCGCAACTAGCATCAATAAAGGATACTAAGTAGCTCTTGACAGCAAGATATAAGTGAAGATCACAACGGCAGTGAAGATAATGATGAAAAACAACTGCCAAGCAGGATATACAACAACTCTCTCTCCAACTTTTCTCTTGAAAAGTTTGAGACAATTTTCTGATAAATTCTTTCAAAGAATGCTACTAACTCAAGTTTTCCAATGCAAAAAGAATCACTCAATTCCGAGTTGATATGAGGAGTCAAAGAATTCTAAAACTGGCCTAAAAAATTGGAACAAGCTGTGTTCACGAACTTCGGAGGGCAAAAAGACCTATTTAGAAGCCGATTTTGAGGTGTCAAATATTGAACTAGCTTGTGCAACTATTTACATGCGGCTCGTCGCTATCTTCAATTTGAGTACTCACGGAGCCAAAACGGACTTCGTATGAGGAAGATACACCTGTTTTACTGAACAGTGCGCAAAAGAGATTCCAATCCGAATTCAGGTACGAGATTGATTCTAGATAGATCCAATTTTTTTTCTTCTCTCTTTTTTTATCTCACGCTTTTTTTTCTTTTTCTTCTCCCTCTTTTTCTTTTTTTTTCTTTCCTTTTTTCTCTCTTTTTTTCTTTATATTCTTTTTCTCCCTCTTTCCAAGACAAACTAGATAAGATGCAGATTCGATCAGGCGAAGATGTGAGTGACCTCAACTATGATTATGACAATAAATAGTGCGTAGCACGTGGTGGAAATTGGTGGATGGGATGGTGGACAGCGGATGGGATAATGATGCAGCGGTTGCGTGACTAATGTGAACAGAACTCGAAACTCTAAAGGAACTAGACACTAAGACCAGCAACTCAACACGGCGATGCAACCGATAATTCAATAATACAAACAATGAAAAGAAAATTGCAAAGGCTCAGTCTGGCTAGGACAAATGATGAATAGATCTAACTTTTGTTTTGTGGCTTTTTCTTGGACAATAGGTAAGAAAATAAATCTAATCTAGGAAAAACTGGAAATTCTCACCGAGCAACCTGAAAACTGATACCACTTGATAGAGGCGGGGGTGTCCCGATCTTTCGATGAGATGGTAACTATCGATTTGGTGGAGACGACTTTGACGATCCGACTACAAACGTGCACGACGTTGCGCCTTAGCAATCGCTAAACCAATCTCCAGAGGTTATTGACCACGCCGGTGCACGATCAACCTGACCACGAAGGTCTATTCCTGCAAGCAATCGAAGAACGATCAAGAATATGATAAACGCAATCTGAATATTGCAAATATGTATGAAGTATTGATAAAGGTGGGGATCCGAAAACGGTCTTGGTCTGGTCGTTGGACACAAACGAAGTACACGAAGTTGCGTTGGCTAACTTTTAACTAAACAAATCCCAAGGAAAAGCTACTAGATGGATCTACTTATATAGGAGCAAGGGGTGGCGGCCAAGGAGGTGGGAGGACGTCCCAAGGCAGCCTAAAACTAAATCTAGGTCGTACAAGGCTCATGGGCCCAAGTGGAGGTGATGTAACACCTTTCGACTTGTAGTTTGACTCGAATTCTGCTGCAGCATCAGATTGTTTCGTCCACAACTCAACGCTCCGGACGAATTTGAAGGTGATTCCAACTGGGTTGGAAAGTGCACGAAATCTAGTTTCCAACAAAAAAAGAATCACCCAATTCGGAGTCCGTATGAAAAACTTGTGTGCGTTTTGAGTAAGGTATGTCTGTGCAGTCCGAATCTGAATCCAGAACGTGAGAGACTTGGACTCTATCTTCTCATGGGCCAAAAGTGACGTGAGAGAACTTTTTGGACAGCAAATAAACATCTCTTTCTTCCTTATCTTCATATGTGGATTGTACAAATGTCCCATACACCTGCAATTAGACAAAACACAAAAGTGTGTGAAGTATTTTTGTTCTGGATAACATAAATAGATTATTGAATAGTTTGCACTAGAAATCACCTGACAAATATGCATATATGCAATATTTTTGGTCATATCCAAGGTAGTCATGTCCTCATCAGCCCCTGCTGCTATACATACTGGACCAATTACTAGAGCTCGTGCACGCCAACTAAATTACCAGGTACTTTCGTTTCTTGGTAATGATTCTAATGTTCATGAGAATATGATGCTGCCTAAATTGGATACATTTGTTTTGCTTACAAATGAAGGGCCTTGCTTGGAGAAGGATGAACATTGGAGCAAGAACAAGCATGGAGATGATGGCATGCGCAAGGGAAACAAGAACGGAGTTACAAGTGATGATTTCAGGACTTTGAAGCCACCATAATGGGTGCATGAAGCCTTGGACGAAATATACAAGATGCCACTTCATAAATTTCGTCTCGAGGCTATTTTAGGTGCTGCGTCACCTTATTATTGGGCCAGGCCCATGTAATTTCGAAATACATAAGTATAGGCTATTTTTAGAGTCCGTATGTGTGGGGAAACAAGAGATAGGGTTGATTTCGGACCCCTCCACCAAGGGCCACGAAATTCCCCCCTCTTCCTCCATATATACAGCCCTTAGGGCATCGTTTAGACTTTGGGTTTTGTTTAGATTAAAAGTTCGCCATAGCTGCAACTTCGCGTACTTCGTTTGTGTTCAACGACCAGACAAAGGCGTCACAGAACCCCACCTTGATCAATAAAGCTTTCATCTTATATTCGCAATATCCAGATTGCAATCTTAGTTTCTTGGTTGTTCTTCGTTTGCTCGCAGGAAACAGACCCTCGTGGTCAGGTTGATCGTGCTCCGGCGTGGTCAATAACCTCTCGGAGTTGGTTTAGCGATTGCTAAGGCGCGACGTCCTCGCACGTTCGTAGTCGGATCGTCAAAGTCGACTTCCACCAAAGCGAAATCCACCATCTCATCGAAAGACGGGACACCTTTGCCTCTATCACTCTTTGCCTCCTGCTGTCACTAACATTTTGCAGGAGTTCGCTGACGTTTTTCCACAAGACGTGCCACCGGGATTACCGCCTATTCGAGGGATTGAGCATCAGATTGACTTAATTCCCGGTGCTTCACTGCCAAACCGTGCACCATACCATACCAATCCAGAGGAGACGAAGGAGATTATGCGTCAAGTACAAGAGCTTCTCGACAAAGGTTATATACGCGAATCCCTTAGTCCTTGTGCTGTTCCTATTATTCTAGTGCCGAAAAAGGATGGTACATCACGTATGTGTGTTGATTGTAGAGGCATTAATAATATTACTATTCGTTATCGTCATCCTATTCCTAGGCTAGATGATATGCTTGATGAATTGAGTGGCTCTACAATATTCTCCAAAGTTGATTTGCGTAGTGGCTACCATCAAATTCGTATGAAATTGGGAGATGAATGGAAAACAGCATTTCAAACTAAGTTTGGATTATATGAGTGGTTAGTCATGCCTTTTGGGTTAACTAATGCACCTAGTACTTTCATGAGATTAATGAACGAAGTTTTACGTGCTTTCATTGGACGATTTGTGGTAGTTTACTTTGATGACATATTGATTTATAGCAGATCTTTGGAAGAACATTTGGAACATTTACGTGCTGTTTTTATTGCTCTACGTGATGCACGTTTGTTTGGTAACCTTGGGAAGTGCACCTTTTGCACCGACCGAGTATCTTTTCTTGGCTATGTTGTTACTCCACAGGGAATTGAAGTTGATAAAGCCAAGATTGAAGCTATTGAGAGTTGGCCGCAGCCCAAAACGGTCACACAAGTGATAGAGGCAAAGGTGTCCCGTCTTTCGATGAGATGGTGGATTTCGCTTTGGTGGAAGTCGACTTTGACGATCCGACTACGAACGTGCGAGGACGTCGCGCCTTAGCAATCGCTAAACCAACTCCGAGAGGTTATTGACCACGCCGGAGCACGATCAACCTGACCACGAGGGTCTGTTTCCTGCGAGCAAACGAAGAACAAGCAAGAAACTAAGATTGCAATCTGGATATTGCGAATATAAGATGAAAGCTTTATTGATCAAGGTGGGGTTCTGTGACGCCTTTGTCTGGTCGTTGAACACAAACGAAGTACGCGAAGTTGCAGCTATGGCGAACTTTTAATCTAAACAAAACCCAAAGTCTAAACGATGCCCTAAGGGCTGTATATATGGAGGAAGAGGGGGGAATTTCGTGGCCCTTGGTGGAGGGGTCCGAAATCAACCCTATCTCTTGTTTCCCCACACATAAGGACTCTAAAAATAGCCTATACTTATGTATTTCGAAATTACATGGGCCTGGCCCAATAATAAGGTGACGCAGCACCTAAAATAGCCTCGGGACGAAATTTATGAAGTGGCATCTTGTATATTTCGTCCAAGGCTTCATGCACCCATTATGGTGGCTTCAAAGTCCTGAAATCATCACTTGTAACTCCGTTCTTGTTCCCCTTGCGCATGCCATCATCTCCATGCTTGTTTGATGAGGACATCAATACAATTGTTACACCCACAGCCCCTGCTGCTATACATACTGGACCAATTACTAGAGCTCGTGCACGCCAACTAAATTACCAGGTACTTTCGTTTCTTGGTAATGATTGTAATGTTCATGAGAATATGATGCTGCCTAAATTGGATACATTTGTTTTGCTTACAAATGAAGGGCCTAGCTTGGAGAAGGATGAACATTGGAGCAAGAACAAGCATGGAGATGATGGCATGCGCAAGGGGAACAAGAACGGAGTTACAAGTGATGATTTCAGGACTTTGAAGCCACCATAATGGGTGCATGAAGCCTTGGACGAAATATACAAGATGCCACTTCATAAATTTCGTCCCGAGGCTATTTTAGGTGCTGCGTCACCTTATTATTGGGCCAGGCCCATGTAATTTCGAACTACATAAGTATAGGCTATTTTTAGAGTCCGTATGTGTGGGGAAACAAGAGATAGGGTTGATTTCGGACCCCTCCACCAAGGGCCACGAAATTCCCCCCCTCTTCCTCCATATATACTGCCCTTAGGGCATCGTTTAGACTTTGGGATTTGTTTAGTTAAAAGTTAGCCATTGCAACTTCGTGTACTTCGTTTGTGTCCAACGACCAGACCAAGACCGCTTACGGATCCCCACCTTTATCAATACTTCTTATATTCGCAATATCCAGATTGCAATCTTAGTTTCTTGCTTGTTCTTCGTTTGCTCGCAGGAAACAGACCCTCGTGGTCAGGTTGATCGTGCTCCGGCGTGGTCAATAACCTCTCGGAGTTGGTTTAGCGATTGCTAAGGCGCGACGTCCTCGCACGTTCGTAGTCGGATCGTCAAAGTCGACTTCCACCAAAGCGATATCCATCATCTCATCGAAAGATCGGGACCCTCGCCTCTATCAAGTGGTATCAGATTTCCAGGTTGCTCGGTGAGATTTTACAGTTTTTCGTAGTTTAGATCGAGTCTGTTCTTCATACCTATAGTCCACGAAAAAGCCACAAAAAAAATTAGGGTTAGTTCATCATATCCGAACCAATCTGAGCCTTTGCATAATCTTTTTAGGGTTTTGCTTTGTTGAATTTGCGGTTGCATCGTCGTTTCTAGTTGCTGGTCTTAGAGTCTAGTCTTTTAGAGTTTCGAGTTCTGGTCATAAGTTGTCACGCCGCCGCCGCACCATCATCATCGCCCCTGCCATCTACCACCACCGCTCCGAATCCGTATCCATATACCACCACCAATCCGTGTCCATATACCACCACCGATCCATATCCATATACTACCACCGCTACCACCACCGCTGCCATATACCACCACCATATATCCACCACCAATCCGATTTCCTTGCTTATTAGGTTTGTTTTCGAGATCCATCTAGTTTCCGATTCGTGTTTCCTTGCCGGAGTAGGTTTCGGAAAAAAAAGGTCGATTATGAGGATGAGGTTGATCAAAATCAGATCTACGAGCAGCCACCAGCACCACCACCAGCAGGTCGACCTCAGGTATATATTCGTAATGGTAGGCCTGCACCACCACCTCAGGTACGCGATGATGTCCATATTCCTAAACTGAAATTGAATATTCCACCATTTGAGGGTAGATATGTTCCTGATATATATCTTACTTGGGAGTTAGAAACAGAACAACGATTTACATGTTTACAATATCCTGAGGAGAGACGAGTTGCTGCTGCTGTTTGTGCTTTCACTAGTTTTGCATGTGTATGGTGGTCTGAACATTGTAGATTATATCCTATTCCAACTACTTGGGCTGCTTTGAAAACTGCTATGCGTACGCGTTGGGTTCCACCATATTATCAACGTGAATTGCTTCAAAAATTGCAGCGTTTAAGACAAGGGAAAAATTCTGTAGAAGAATATTATCAGGAATTACAAACTGGCATGATTAGATGTGGTATTGTTCAGGAGAATGAAGCTATGCTTGCACGTTTTCTGGGTGGATTAAATAGAGAGATTCAGACCATTCTAGACTATAAGGAGTATACTAATATCACTCGTTTATTCCATATTGCTTGTAAAGCTGAACGTGAAGTGCAGGATCGACAAGCATTGGCGCGAACTAACTTTTCTGCAGGCCGACCGTCATCATGGACACCACGTGCATCTTCTACTTCAACTGCACCAGCACCTCCATCCGGTGCCACCTCCAGCCGTGATACAAGAAAACAGGCACAACCACCATTATCTGCCAAGAGCGCACCTGCGGGGCCTGCACATCGTTCTTCTTCTTCCATGGCATCAACAGGGCACACAAGTGATATTATTTGTCGTCGTTGTAAGGGAGGAGGTCATTACGCGAGGGAATGCAAATCTCCGCGTGTGATGATTGCTACCGCGGATGGTGGATATGAGTCCGCTAGTGACTATGATGAGGAGACATTGGCTCTTATTACACGTGAAGAACATGGTGGAGATGATTCTGATCATGAGACGCAATACATGGCTCCTGAAGACGCTGACAGGTATGAATGTTTAGTTGCTCAACGTGTTTTGAGTGTGCAGGTCACACAAGCTGAGCAAAATCGGAGGCACAATTTGTTCCATACCAAGGGAGTTGTGAAGGAACGTTCTGTGCGCGTCATAATAGACGGAGGGAGCTGCAACAACTTGGCTAGCATGGAGATGGTGGAGAAGCTTTCTCTCACCACAAGACCACATCCACATCCTTACTACATCCAATGGTTCAACAACAGCGGCAAGGTTAACACGTACTATTCGTGTGCATTTTAGTATCTCTACATATGCTGATTATGTTGATTGTGATGTGGTACCTATGCAAGCATGTTCCTTATTACTTGGTAGACCATGGCAATTTGATAAAAATTCTGTACACCATGGTAGAAACAATCACTATACTCTTGTTCATAAGGATAAAAATATTACTTTGCTTCCTATGACTCCTGATTCCATTTTGAAAGATGATATTAATAGAGCTAATAAAGCAAAACAGGAGACGAATAAGAGTCAAAATCAGATTGTGGCAAAAGAATTTGAGCAACAAATGAAGCCTAATAATAAACCATCTAGTGTTGCTTCTGAAATTAAATTGAAAAGTGCATGTTTATTTGCCACCAAATGTGATATTGATGAGCTAGATTTCAGCAAATCTGTTTGCTATGCTTTTGTGTGAAAAGAGGCATTATTTTCATTCGAGGACGTGCCTTCCTCTTTGCCTCCTGCTGTCACTAACATTTTGCAGGAGTTCGCTGACGTCTTTCCACAAGACGTGCCACCGGGATTACCGCCTATTCGAGGGATTGAGCATCAAATTGACTTAATTCCCAGTGCTTCACTGCCAAACCGTGCACCATACCGTACCAATCCAGAGGAGACGAAGGAGATTATGCGTCAAGTACAAGAGCTTCTCGACAAAGGTTATATACGCGAATCCCTTAGTCCTTGTGCTGTTCCTATTATTCTAGTGCCGAAAAAGGATGGTACATCACGTATGTGTGTTGATTATAGAGGCATTAATAATATTACTATTCGTTATCGTCATCCTATTCCTAGGCTAGATGATATGCTTGATGAATTGAGTGGCTCTACAATATTCTCCAAAGTTGATTTGCATAGTGGATACCATCAAATTCGTATGAAATTGGGAGATGAATGGAAAACAGCATTCAAAACTAAGTTTGGATTATATGAGTGGTTAGTCATGCCTTTTGGGTTAACTAATGCACCTAGTACTTTCATGAGATTAATGAACGAAGTTTTACGTGCTTTCATTGGATGATTTGTGGTAGTTTACTTTGATGACATATTGATTTATAGCAGATCTTTGGAAGAACATTTGGAACATTTACGTGCTGTTTTTATTGCTCTACGTGATGCATGTTTGTTTGGTAACCTTGGGAAGTGCACCTTTTGCACCGACCGAGTATCTTTTCTTGGCTATGTTGTTACTCCACAGGGAATTGAAGTTGATAAAGCCAAGATTGAAGCTATTGAGAGTTGGCCGCAACCCAAAACGGTCACACAAGTGAGGAGTTTTCTTGGCCTCGCTGGATTCTATAGGCGTTTTGTGAGAGATTTCAGCACCATTGCTGCACCTCTCAATGAGCTTACAAAGAAAGATCTGCCTTTTCTTTGGGGTACCGCACAGGAAGAAGCCTTCTCGGTATTGAAAGATAAGTTGACACATGCTCCTTTACTCCAACTTCCTGATTTTAATAAGACTTTTGAGCTTGAATGTGATGCTAGTGGAATTGGAAGGTGTGTTATTACGAGATGGCAAACCTGTTGCATACTTTTCTGAAAAATTGAGTGGGCCTAGTCTGAATTATTCTAGTTATGATAAAGAATTATATGCTCTTGTTCGGACTTTAGAAACATGGCAACATTATTTATGGCCCAAAGAATTTGTTATACATTCTGATCACGAATCTTTGAAACATATTAAAAGTCAAGCTAAACTGAATCATAGACATGCTAAATGGGTTGAATTCATTGAGACATTCCCTTATGTCATTAAACACAAGAAGGGAAAAGAAAATGTTATTGCTGATGCATTGTCTCGTCGCTATACTATGCTTTCACAACTTGACTTCAAAATATTTGGTTTGGAGACCATCAAAGATCAATATGTGCATGATGCTGATTTTAAAGATGTAATGCAGAATTGCAAAGAAGGAAGAATGTGGAACAAGTTTGTCGTTAACGTTGGATTTGTGTTTCGTGCTAACAAGCTATGCATTCCAGCTAGCTCCGTTCGTCTTTTGTTGTTGCAGGAGGCGCATGGAGGAGGATTAATGGGACACTTTGGCGTGAAGAAGACGAAGGACGTACTTGCTACACATTTCTTTTGGCCAAAGATGAGACGGGATGTTGAGCGTTTTATTGCTCGCTGCACTACATGTCAAAAAGCTAAGTCACGACTCAATCCTCATGGTTTATATATGCCTTTGCCTGTACCTAGTGTTCCTTGGGAGGATATATCTATGGACTTTGTTTTAGGTTTACCTCGAACAAAGAAGGGGAGGGATAGCATATTTGTTCTCGTGGATAGATTCTCAAAAATGGCACACTTTATACCATGTCATAAAAGCGATGATGCTGTTAATGTTGCTGATTTGTTCTTTCGTGAAATTATTCGCTTGCATGGTGTGCGAAATACTATTGTTTCAGATCGTGATACTAAATTTCTTAGCCACTTTTGGAGATGTTTATGGGCTAAGTTGGGGACTAAACTGCTTTTTAGTACTACTTGTCACCACCAAACTGATGGACAAACTGAAGTAGTCAATAGAGCGTTGTCTACTATGCTTAGGGCTGTTTTGAAGAATAATAAGAAAATGTGGGAGGAATGCTTGCCTCATATTGAATTTTCTTATAATCGTTCATTGCATTCTACTACTAAGATGTGCCCTTTTGAAGTTGTGTATGGTTTCCTACCTCGTGCACCTATTGATTTGTTGCCTCTTCCATCTTCGGAGAAGGTTAATTTTGATGCTAAACAACGTGCTGAATTGATTTTAAAAATGCACGAGTTAACTAAGGAAAACATTGAGCGTATGAATGCTAAATATAAACTTGCTGGAGATAAGGGTAGAAAACATGTTGTGTTTGCACCTGGAGATCTTGTTTGGTTACATTTGTGTAAGGATAGATTTTCTGATTTGCGCAAATAAAAGTTAATGCCACGTGCTGATGGTCCCTTTAAGGTGTTAGAGAAAATAAATGATAATGCATATAAACTTGAGCTGCCTGCAGATTTTGGGGTTAGTCCCACTTTTAACATTGCAGATTTGAAGCCTTATTTGGGTGAGGAAGATGAACTTCCGTCGAGGCGACTTCATTTCAAGAAGGGGAGGATGATGAGGACATCAATACAATTGTTACACCCACAGCCCCTGCTGCTATACATACTGGACCAATTACTAGAGCTCGTGCACGCCAACTAAATTACCAGGTACTTTCGTTTCTTGGTAATGATTCTAATGTTCATGAGAATATGATGCTGCCTAAATTGGATATATTTGTTTTGCTTACAAATGAAGGGCCTAGCTTGGAGAAGGATGAACATTGGAGCAAGAACAAGCATGGAGATGATGCCATGCGCAAGGGGAACAAGAACGGAGTTACAAGTGATGATTTCAGGACTTTGAAGCCACCATAATGGGCGCATGAAGCCTTGGACGAAATATACAAGATGCCACTTCATAAATTTCGTCCCGAGGTTATTATAGGTGCTGCGTCACCTTATTATTGGGCCAGGCCCATGTAATTTCGAAATACATAAGTATAGGCTATTTTTAGAGTCCGTATGTGTGGGGAAACAAGAGATAGGGTTGATTTCGGATCCCTCCACCAAGGGCCACGAAATTCCCCCCTCTTCCTCCATATATACAGCCCTTAGGGTATCGTTTAGACTTTGGGTTTTGTTTAGATTAAAAGTTCACCATAGCTGCAACTTCGCGTACTTCATTTGTGTTCAACGACCAGACAAAGGCGTCACAGAACCCCACCTTGATCAATAAAGCTTTCATCTTATATTCGCAATATCCAGATTGCAATCTCAGTTTCTTGCTTGTTCTTCGTTTGCTCGCAGGAAACAGACCCTCGTGGTCAGGTTGATCGTGCTCCGGCGTGGTCGATAACCTCTCGGAGTTGGTTTAGCGATTGCTAAGGCGCGACGTCCTCGCACGTTCGTAGTCGGATCGTCAAAGTCGACTTCCACCAAAGCGATATCCATCATCTCATCGAAAGACGGGACACCCCGCCTCTATCAGCTTAGATGGGCATTCTCTCGCATAATGACCTCCACCCTTGCAACATCGACAAATAATATCATGTGTTTGCCCTGTTGATGCCATGGATGAAAAAGAGCTCTTTGCAGGCCCAGAAGGTGTGCTCTTGGCAGATAGTGGTGATTGTGCCTGCTTTATTGTATCACGGTTGGAGGTGGCAGCCAACGGAGGCGCCGGTGTAGCAGAACGTGTGGAAGTAGATGATGCACGTGGTGTCCATGATGAAGGTCGACCTGCAGAAAAGTTACTCCGCGCCAATGCCTGTCGATCCTGCACTTCACGTTCAGCTTTACAAGCAAGATGGAATAAACGAGTGATATTAGTATACTCCTTATACTCTAGAATCGTCTGAATCTCTCTATTTAATCCACCCATAAAACGTGCAAGCATAACTTCATTCTCCTCAACAATACCACATCTAATCATGCCAGTTTGTAATTCCTGATAATATTCTTCTACAGAATTTTTTCCTTGTCTTAAGCGCTGCAATTTTTGAAGTAATTCACGTTGATTATATGGTGGAACCCAACGAATACGCATAGCAGTTTTCAAAGCAGCCCAAGTAGCCGGAATAGGATATAATCTACAATGCTCAGACCACCAAACACATGCAAAACTAGTGAAAGCACAAACAGCAGCAGGAACACGTCTCTCCTCGGGATATTGTAAACATGTAAATCGTTGTTCAGTTTCTAACTCCCAAGTAAGATATATATCAGGAACATATCTACCCTCAAATGGTGGAATATTCAATTTTAGTTTAGGGAGATGGTCATGATCACGTACCTAAGGGTGAGCCCTACCATTGATTATTTGCATGTGGACGACCTGGTGGTTGCTGTGCTGGTGGTGGCACATAGTTCTGATTTTGATCAACCTCATCCTCATAATCTCCCACATAATCATCCTCCTCCACATCAGCAGTAGGAGCCACAGAAGTATCAACAGCAGCACCAGCAGTTTGGCCCGACTGAAGAGGGACACGGCTCGCTCGGCGGAGGGTTGTTTCGTGATGTGGAGGTAGTCGTTGTTGCTGTTGTTGTAGAGGTGCGGCAGGAGCAGCCGGTGGTGGTGGTGGAAGACGCACGAGCAATTCATTAAACCTGTTATCGAGCTTTGTGTCGAACGTCTTCTCCATGCCATCTATCTTCTCCATGGCCTCTTCAAATCTGTTTAGCACATCTTGCACCTGTCCACTCATCATTTGCTGAAATTTATCATGCAACTCCTTGTTCGTCATGTTCTCCCAGTCAGTCTTATCGGCTTGTGATCCTGCCATGGTTAGCAACAATAGAAACACACAAGAATATGATCCTACAGACTACTAACAAGAGGTGGTGGTGTCACAAATCCGTCAAGCAAATCTCAAATTCTTACCGGTTCTTACCCAGCAGCAGGCAGTGATCGGCAACCGTCATAGTCAAAACTCTCGAAGCTTGGATAGAGCGATTACTAGGGAGAATCAAATGCACGACATAGATGTATGTGGAGCTGGGAAGGCTTATAATATGGTAGCAAAAAGGGTCAGCAATAATCAATTCAGAGATGCAAAGTTGAATAAATGCTCAACGACGGTACTGTGCTGGTCCTAGGCTAGACCGTGCTAGAGACGCGAGCCTAGAACACTAACAAAATCACGGCGCTGCACGTAAACAATGGAGGAGCACACTCTGATTTTTTTTCTTTTTTTCACTTTTTTCCCTCTTTTTTTTGCTTCGCAACAAATTTTTTTCGAAAAAGTCTACAAATGGTCTAAAAACTGCCTAGCCAGAATTTTCTAGACTTAGTTTTTTTTAGTTTGGAACTATTTTTCTTCTGCGGGTAGCTCAGAATCTCAGGAGTCCTACTCTGTCACGACTCGGAGTATGGCGTGATCTGGAACTCGAAAACAAAGCAACAAATACTAGACTCGGACTAGGACTGGTGGCGGAGATGAATCTGGTGGAACTCGGACTATAGTGGTATATCTGGACTCGGATTGGTGGTGGTATATGGCGATGGTATATCTGGACTCGGATTGGTGGTGGTATATGGCGATGGTATATGTGGACTCGGATTGGTGGTTGTATATGGCAGCGGCGATGTATATGGTGGGGTGGTGGTATATGGTAATGATGATGACGATGGTGCGGCGGCGGCGTGACAACTTGTGAACAGAACTCGAAACTCTAAAGGACTAGACGCTAAGACCAGCAACTTGACACGACGATGCAACCGCAAATTCAACAAAGCAAATACAGAAAAGATTATGCAAAGGCTCGGATTGGTTCGGATAGGATGAACTAACCCTAATTTTTTTTGGCTTTTTCGTGGACTATAGGTACGAAGAACAGACTCAATCTAAACTATGAAAAACTGTAAAATCTCACCGAGCAACCTGGAAATCTAATACCATTTCATAGAGGCAAAGGTGTCCCGATGTTTCGATGAGATGGTGGCTATCGTTTCTGTGGGAGTCGACCTTGACGATCCGACTACGAACGTGCGAGACGTCGCGCCTTAGCAATCGCTAAACCAACTTCCGAGGGGTTATTGACCACGCCGGAGCACGATCAACCTGACCACGAGGGTCTGTTTGCTGCAAGTAAACGAAGAATAAGCAAGAAACTGAGATTGCAATCTGGATATTGCGAATATAAGATGAAAGCTTTATTGATCAAGGTGGGGTTCTGTGACGTCTTGGTCTGGTCGTTGGACACAAACGGAGTACGCGAAGTTGCAGCTATGGCAAACTTTTAATCTAAACAAAACCCAAAGTCTAAACGACGCCCTAAGGGCTGTATATATGGAGGAAGAGGGGGGGGATTTCATGGCCCTTGGAGGAGGGGTCCGAAACCAACCCTAACTCTTGTTTCCCCACACATACGGACTCTAAAAACAGCCTATACTTAAGTATTTCGAAAATACATGGGCCTGGCCCAATAATAAGGTGACGCAACACTTAAAATAGCCTCTGGACGAAATTTATGAAATGGCATCTTGTATATTTTGTCCAAGGCTTCATGCACTCCTTATGTTGGCTTCAAAGTCCTGAAATCATCACTTGTAACTCCGTTCTGGATCCCCTTGCGCCTGCCATCATTTCCACGCTTGAACTTGTTCCAAGGTTCATCTTTCTTGTCCAAGCTAGGCCCTTCATTTGTAAGCAAGACAAATGTATCCAATTTAGGCAGCATCATATTCTCATGAACATTAGAATTATTACCAAGAAACGAAAGTACCTGATAATTCAATTGGCGTGCGCGAGCTCTAGTAATTGGTCCAGTATGTATAGCAGCAGGGGCTATGGGTGTAACAATGGTATTGATGTCCTCATCACTCCCTATACTCTAGAATGGTCTGAATATTTCTATTTAATCCACCCACCAAACGTGCAAGCATAGCTTCATTATCCTCAACAATACCACATCTAATCATGCTAGTTTGTAACTCCTGATGATATTCTTCTACAAAATTTTTTGCTTGTCTTAAATGCTGCAATTTTGAAGTAATTCACATTGATAATATGGTGGAACCCAACGAGTACGCATAGCAGTTTTCAAAGCAGCCCAAGTAGCTGGAATAGGATATAATCTACAATGTTTAGACCACCAAACACATGCAAAGCTAGTGAAAGCAGAAACAGTAGCAGGAACATGTCCCTCCTCAGGATATTGTAAACATGTAAATCGTTGTTCAGTTTCTAACTCCCAAGTAAGATATATATCAGGAACATATCTACCCTCAAGTGCTGGAATATTCAATTTTAGTTTAGGAATATGGTCATGATCTCATACCTCAGGTGGTGCAGCCCTACTGTTGCGATGATATGCATGAGGACGACCTGGTGGTGGTGGTGCTGGTGGTTGCACGTAGTTCTGATTTTGATCAACCTCATCCTCGTAATGGTCCTCCACCTCTGCAGTAGCAGTAGGAGCTATAGAAGCATCAACAGTAGGTAAAGCGGCACCAGACTAGGCTCAAGGGGAACGAGCTGTGCTCGTCCCACTTGATTTCGAAGGCGATGTTGTTGTTGTTGTTGTAGAGGTGCGACAGGTGCAGCGGGCGGTGGTTGTGGAAGATGCGTGAGCAATTCATTAAACTTGTTATCGCTCTTTGTTTCGAACGCCTTCTGATGAGGACATCAATACCATTGTTACACCCACAGCCCCTACTGCTACATATACGGGACCAATTACTAGAGCTCGCGCACGCCAATTAAATTATCAGGTACTTTCGTTTCTTGGTAATGATTCTAATGTTCATGAGAATATGATGCTGCCTAAATTGGATACATTTGTTTTGCTTGCAAATGAAGGGCCTAGCTTGGAGAAGGATGAACATTGGAGCAAGAACAAGCATGGAGATGATGCCATGCGCAAGGGGAACAAGAACGGAGTTACAAGTGATGATTTCAGGACTTTGAAGCCACCATAATGGGTGCATGAAGCCATGGACGAAATATACAAGATGCCACTTCATAAATTTCGTCCCGAGGCTATTATAGGTGCTGCATAACCTTTTTATTGGGCCAGGCCCATGTAATTTCGAAATACATAAGTATAGGCTCATTTTAGAGTCCGTATGTGTGGGGAAACAAGAGATAGGGTTGATTTCGGACCCCTCCACCAAGGGCCACGAAATTCCCCCTCTCTTCCTCCATATATACAGCCCTTAGGGCACCATTTAGACTTTGGGTTTTGTTTAGATTAAAAGTTCGCCATAGCTGCAACTTCGCGTACTTCGTTTGTGTTCAACGACCAGACAAAGGCGTCACAGAACCCCACCTTGATCAATAAAGCTTTCATCTTATATTCGCAATATCCAGATTTCAATCTTAGTTTCTTGCTTGTTCTTCGTTTGCTCGCAGGAAACAGACCCTCGTGGTCAGGTTGATCGTGCTCCGGCGTGGTCAATAACCTCTCGGAGTTGGTTTAGCGATTGCTAAGGCGCGACGTCCTCGCACGTTCGTAGTCGGATCATCAAAGTCGACTTCCACCAAAGCGATATCCATCATCTCATCGAAAGGCGGGACACCTTTGCCTCTATCACCTTCTCAATGCCATCAATCTTCTCCATGGCCTCTTCAAATATGTTTAGCACATCTTCCACCTGTCCACTCATCATTTGCTGAAACTTATCATGTAACTCTTTGTTCGTCATGTCCTCCCAGTCAGTCTCGTCGGCTTGTGATCCTGCCATGGTTAGCAGCAATAGAAACACACAAGAATATGATCCTATAGATTACTAGGAAGTGGTGCTGGTGTGTCACAAATTCGTCAAGCGAATCTCAAAATCTTACCAGTTCTTACCAAGCAGCAGGTGGTGATCGGCAACCATTGTAGTCAAAACTCTCAAAAACTTGGATAGAGCGATTGCCAGGGAGATACAAACGCACGACGTAGATGTATGTGGAGCTGGGAAGGCATATAATATGGTAGCAAAAAGGGTCAGCAATAATCAATTCAAAGATGCAAAGTTGAATAAACACTCAACGATGGTACTTTGCTGGTCCTAGGCTAGACTATGCTAGAGACGCGAGCCTAGAGCACAAACAAAATCATGGCGCTGCACATAAACAAGGGAAAAGCACACTCTTGAAAAAAATTCGCTCTGTTTTTTTGGCTCTCCTCCTTTTTTGCGAAAAATCACTATAATGGAGAGTGTCTCAAAACTCTTCCCAGGTCAAAATGACAGGATGGGCACGAAATGTTTTTGAATATTTTTTTTCAGAAATCAGGGCAGCGACGACGAAAAGGTGACAAAAAATCACTATGATGGCACGTGGCTCAAAAGACTCAGAAAAGCCTGAAAATAGGGTAGGGAAAATATTTTTGGTCGCCGAAATTTTGGCCTAAAAACTGCTCGGGGGTCTCCAGACTTTTTTTTCATAACCTGCTCAGGCAAGGAAACACGAATCAGAAATTAGATGGATCTCAAAAAAACCTAATATGAAAGGAACTCCGAATGGTGGTGGATATATGGTGGTAGGATATGGCAGCAGTGGTGGTATATGGCAGCGGTGGTGGTATATGGATACTGATCGGTGGTGGTATATGGATACGGATTGGTGCTGGTATATGGATACATATTCAGAGCGGTGACGAATAAGCGGTGGTGGTAGATGGCAGGGGCGATGACGATGGTGCGGTGGCGGCGTGACAATTTATGACCATAACTCGAAACTCTAAAAGACTAGACACTAAGACCAGCAACTTGACACGACGATGCAACCGCAAATTCAACAAAGCAAAATACTAAAAAGACTATGCAAAGGCTCAGACTGGTACGGATAGGATGAACTAACCCTAATTGTTTTTGGCTTTTTCGTGGACTATAGGTATGAAGAACATACTCGATCTAAACTAAGAAAAACTGTAAAATCTCACCGAGCAACCTGGGAATCTGATACCACTTGATAGAAACAAAGGTGTCCTGTCTTTCGATGAGATGGTGGCTATCATTTTTGATGGAGTAGACTTTGACGATCCGACAACGAACGTGCGAGGACGTCACGCCTTAGCAATCGCTGAACCAACTCCGAGAGGTTATTGACCACACCGGAGCACGATCAACCTGACCACGAGGGTCTATTTCCTGCAAACAAATGAAGAACAAGCAAGAAACTAAGATTTGCAATCAAGATATTGCGAATATAGGAGGAAAGCTTTATTGATCAAGGTGGGGTTCTCTGACGTCTTGGTCTGATCGTTCAACACAAACAAAGTACGCGAAGTTGCAGCTATGGTGAACTTTTAATCTAAATAAAACCCAAAGTCTAAACGATGCCCTAAGGGCTGTATATATGGAGGAAGAGGGGGGAATTTCGTGGCCCTTGGAGGAGGAGTCCGAAACCAATCCGAACTCTTGTTTCCCCACACATACGGACTCTAAAAAATAACCTATACTTGACTATTTCGAAATTACAAGGTCCTGGCCCAAAAATAAGGTGATGCGGCACCTATAATAGCCTCTGGACGAAATTTATGAAGTGGCATCTTGTATATTTTGTCCAAGGCTTCATGCACTCATTATGGTGGCTTCAAAATCCTAAAATCATAACTTGTAACTCCGTTCTTATTCCCCTTGCGCATGCCATAATCTTCATGCTTAATCTTGCTCCAATGTTCATCCCTCTTGTCCAAGCTAGGCCCTTCATTGGTAAGCAAGACAAATGTATCCAATTTAGGCAGCAACATATTCTCATGAACATTAGAATCATTACCAAGAAACAAAAGTACCTGATAATTTAATTGGCGTGTGCGAACTCTAGTAATTGGTCCTGATAGAGGCAAAGGTGTCCCGTCTTTCGATGAGATGGTGGATTTCGCTTTGGTGGAAGTCGACTTTGACGATCCGACTACGAACGTGCGAGGACGTCGCGCCTTAGCAATCGCTAAACCAACTCCGAGAGGTTATTGACCACGCCGGAGCACGATCAACCTGACCACGAGGGTCTGTTTCCTGCGAGCAAACGAAGAACAAGCAAGAAACTAAGATTGCAATCTGGATATTGCGAATATAAGATGAAAGCTTTATTGATCAAGGTGGGGTTCTGTGACGCCTTTGTCTGGTCGTTGAACACAAACGAAGTACGCGAAGTTGCAGCTATGGCGAACTTTTAATCTAAACAAAACCCAAAGTCTAAACGATGCCCTAAGGGCTGTATATATGGAGGAAGAGGGGGAGAATTTCGTGGCCCTTGGTGGAGGGGTCCGAAATCAACCCTATCTCTTGTTTCCCCACACATACGCACTCTAAAAATAGCCTATACTTATGTATTTCGAAATTACATGGGCCTGGCCCAATAATAAGGTGACGCCGCACCTAAAATAGCCTCGGGACGAAATTTATGAAGTGGCGTCTTGTATATTTCGTCCAAGGCTTCATGCACCCATTATGGTGGCTTCAAAGTCCTGAAATCTTCACTTGTAACTCCGTTCTTGTTTCCCTTGCGCATGCCATCATCTCCATGCTTGTTCTTGCTCCAATGTTCATCCTTCTCCAAGCTAGGCCCTTCATTTGTAAGCAAAACAAATGTATCCAATTTAGGCAGCATCATATTCTCATGAACATTAGAATCATTACCAAGAAACGAAAGTACCTGGTAATTTAGTTGGCGTGCACGAGCTCTAGTAATTGGTCCAGTATGTATAGCAGCAGGTAGCCACGCTCCGTTTAGGCCCAAAATTTTTCGAAAACGCATTTTTCGAAAAAATTTCTGGCTATCCTATTTTTAGGTGTTTCTGAGTGTTTTGAGACAGGTGCCATTATAGGAAGTTTTTTTTGACCCACAGCCCCTGCTGCTATACATACTGGACCAATTACTAGAGCTCGTGCACGCCAACTAAATTACCAGGTACTTTTATTTCTTGGTAATGATTCTAATGTTCATGAGAATATGATGCTGCCTAAATTGGATACATTTGTTTTGCTTACAAATGAAGGGCCTAGCTTGGAGAAGGATGAACATTGGAGCAAGAACAAGCATGGAGATGATGGCATGCGCAAGGGGAACAAGAACGGAGTTACAAGTGATGATTTCAGGACTTTGAAGCCACCATAATGGGTGCATGAAGCCTTGGACGAAATATACAAGATGCCACTTCATAAATTTCGTCTCGAGGCTATTTTAGGTGCTGCGTCACCTTATTATTGGGCCAGGCCCATGTAATTTTGAAATACATAAGTACAGGCTATTTTTAGAGTCCGTATGTGTGGGGAAACAAGAGATAGGGTTGATTTCGGACCCCTCCACCAAGGGTCACGAAATTCCCCCCTCTTCCTCCATATATACAGCCCTTAGGGCATCGTTTAGACTTTGGGTTTTGTTTAGATTAAAAGTTCGCCATAGCTGCAACTTCGCGTACTTCGTTTGTGTTCAACGACCAGACAAAGGCGTCATAGAACCCCACCTTGATCAATAAAGCTTTCATCTTATATTCGCAATATCCAGATTGCAATCTTAGTTTCTTGCTTGTTCTTCGTTTTCTCGCAGGAAACAGACCCTCGTGGTCAGGTTGATCGTGCTCCGGCGTGGTCAATAACCTCTCGGAGTTGGTTTAGCGATTTCTAAGGCGCGACGTCCTCGCACGTTCGTAGTCGGATCGTCAAAGTCGACTTCCACCAAAGTGAAATCCACCATCTCATCGAAAGACGGGACACCTTTGCCTCTATCAAGTGGTATCAGATTTCCAGGTTGCTCGGTGAGATTTTACAGTTTTTCGTAGTTTAGATCGAGTCTGTTCTTCATACCTACAGTCCACGAAAAAGCCACAAAAAAATTAGGGTTAGTTCATCATATCCGAACCAATCTGAGCCTTTGCATAATCTTTTTAGGGTATTGCTTTGTTGAATTTGCGGTTGCATCGTCGTTTCTAGTTGCCGGTCTTAGAGTCTAGTCTTTTAGAGTTTCGAGTTCTGGTCATAAGTTGTCACGCCGCCGCCGCACCATCATCATCACCCCTGCCATCTACCACCACCGCTTATCCGCCACCGCTTCGAATCCGTATCCATATACCACCACAGCTGTCATATACCACCACCGCTGCCATCTACCACCATATATCCACCACCAATCCGAGTTCTTGTCATATTAGGTTTGTTTTCGAGATCCATCTAGATTCCGATTCGTGTTTCCTTGCCGGAGTAGGTTTCGGAAAAAAAAAGAGTCGGGTAGCCACGCTCCGTTTAGGCCCAAAATTTTTCGAAAACACATTTTTCGAAAAAATTTCTGGCTATCCTATTTTTAGGTGTTTCTGAGTGTTTTGAGACAGGTGCCATTATAGGAAGTTTTTTTTGACCCGTTTCCAGTTTTTGGGTCCGGGCAGTCGAAAAAAAAAATTCGAAAAAAAAATTTCGTGCCCATCCTGACAGTTTGACCTAGGAAGAGTTTTGAGACACTCGCCATTATAGTGATTTTTCGCAAAAAAAAAAGCAGCGCAAAAAAAGGAGCGCAAAAAAAAAGAGAGCGAAAAGAAAATTTTCAGAGTGTGCTTTTCCCTTGTTTACGTGCCGCGCCGTGATTTTGTTGATGTTCTAGGCTCGCGTCTCTAGCACAGTCTAGCCTAGGACCAGCACAGTACCGTCGTTGAGCGTTTATTCAACTTTGCATCTCTGAATTGATTATTGCTGATCCTTTTTGCTACCATACTATAAGCCTTCCCAGCTCCACATACATCTACGTCGTGTGTTTGACTCTCCCTGGTAATCGCTCTATCCAAGCTTTGAGAGTTTTTGACTACAACGGTTGCCGATCACCGCCTGCTGCTGGGTAAGAACTGGTAAGAATTTGAGATTTGCTTGACGGATTTGTGATACACCACCACCACTTCTTAGTACTCTGTAGGATCATATTCTTGTGTGTTTCTATTGTTGCTAACCATGCCAGGATCACAAGCCGACGAGATTGACTGGGAGAACTTATCGAACAAGGAGTTTCATGATAAGTTTCAGCAAATGATGACTGAACAGGTACAAGATGTGCTGAACAATTTTGAGGAGGCCATGGAGAAGAACTGGCCTTGAGAAGACGTTCGAAACAAAGCTCGATAACAGATTTAATGAACTACTTGCGCGTCTTCCACCACCGGCTGCACCTGTCGCACCTTTGCAACAACAACAACTACGCCCCCTTCCGAATCAGTATGGACGAGCACAGCGTGTTCCTATTGAGCCAGGACAAAATTCTGGTGCCGCTGCTACTGCTGTTGGTGCTTCTTTGGCTCCTGCTACTGCTGCTGCTGGTACCCAGGAGGATGATGATTATGTGGCAGATTATGAGGATGAGGTTGATCAAAATCCGAACTACGTGCAGCCACCAGCACCACCACCACCAGGTCGACCTCAGGTATATATTCGTAATGGTAGGCCTGCACCACCACCTCAGGTACGAGATGATGTCCATATTCCTAAACTAAAATTGAATATTCCACCATTTGAGGGTAGATATGTTCCTGATATATATCTTACTTGGGAGTTAGAAACTGAACAACGATTTACATGTTTACAATATCTTGAGGAGAGACGAGTTGCTACTGCTGTTTGTGCTTTCACTAGTTTTGCATGTGTATGGTGGTCTGAACATTGTAGATTATATCCTATTCCAACTACTTGGGCTGCTTTGAAAACTGCTATGCGTACGCGTTGGGTTCCACCATATTATCAACGTGAATTGCTTCAAAAATTGCAGCGTTTAAGACAAGGGAAAAATTCTGTAGAAGAATATTATCAGGAATTACAAACTGGCATGATTAGATGTGGTATTGTTGAGGAGAATGAAGCTATGCTTGCACGTTTTCTGGGTGGATTAAATAGAGAGATTCAGACCATTCTAGACTATAAGGAGTATACTAATATCACTCGTTTATTCCATCTTGCTTGTAAAGCTGAACGTGAAGTGCAGGATCGACAAGCATTGGGGCGAACTAACTTTTCTGCAGGCCGACCTTCATCATGGACACCACGTGCATCTTCTACTTCAACTGCACCAGCACTTCCATCCGGTGCCACCTCCAGCCGTGATACAAGAAAATAGGCACAACCACCATTATCTGCCAAGAGCGCACCTGCGGGGCCTGCACAGCGTTTTTCTTCTTCCATGGCATCAACAGGGCACACAAGTGATATTATTTGTCGTCGTTGTAAGGGAGGAGGTCATTATGCGAGGGAATGCAAATCTCCGTGTGTGATGATTGCTACCGCGGATGGTGGATATGAGTCTGCTAGTGACTATGATGAGGAGACTTTGGCTCTTATTACACGTGAAGAACATGGTGGAGATGATTCTGATCATGAGACGCAATACATGGCTCCTGAAGACGCTGACAGGTATGAATGTTTAGTTGCTCAACGTGTTTTGAGTGTGCAGATCACACAAGCTGAGCAAAATCAGAGGCACAATTTGTTCCATACCAAGGGAGTTGTGAAGGAACGTTCTGTGCGCGTCATCATAGACGGAGGGAGATGCAACAATTTGGCTAGCATGGAGATGGTGGAGAAGCTTTCTCTCACCACAAGACCAAATCCACATCCTTACTACATCCAATGGTTCAACAACAGCGGCAAGGTTAAGGTAACACGTACTGTTCGTGTGCATTTTAGTATCTCTACATATGCTGATTATGTTGATTGTGATGTGGTACCTATGAAAGCATGTTCCTTATTACTTGGTAGACCATGGCAATTTGATAAAAATTCTGTACACCATGGTAGAAACAATCACTATACTCTTGTTCATAAGGATAAAAATATTACTTTGCTTCCTATGACTCCTGATTCCATTTTGAAAGATGATATTAATAGAGCTAATAAAGCAAAACAGGAGAAGAATAAGAGTGAAAATCAGATTGTGGCAAAAGAATTTGAGCAACAAATGAAGCCTAATAATAAACCATCTAGTGTTGCTTCTGAAATTAAATTGAAAAGTGCATGTTTATTTGCCACCAAATCTGATATTGATGAGCTAGATTTCAGCAAATCTGTTTGCTATGCTTTTGTGTGCAAAGAGGCATTATTTTCATTCGAGGACGTGCCTTTTTCTTTGCCTCCTGCTGTCACTAACATTTTGAAGGAGTTCGCTGACGTTTTTCCACAAGACGTGCCACCGGGATTACCGCCTATTCGAGGGATTGAGCATCAGATTGACTTAATTCCCGGTGCTTCACTGCCAAACCGTGCACCATACCGTACCAATCCAGAGGAGACGAAGGAGATTATGCGTCAAGTACAAGAGCTTCTGACAAAGGTTATATACGCGAATCCCTTAGTCCTTGTGCTGTTCCTATTATTCTAGTGCCGAAAAAGGATGGTACATCACGTATGTGTGTTGATTGTAGAGGCATTAATAATATTACTATTCGTTATCGTCATCCTATTCCTAGGCTAGATGATATGCTTGATGAATTGAGTGGCTCTACAATATTCTCCAAAGTTGATTTGCGTAGTGGATACCATCAAATTCGTATGAAATTGGGAGATGAATGGAAAACAGCATTTAAAACTAAGTTTGGATTATATGAGTGGTTAGTCATGCCTTTTGGGTTAACTAATGCGCCTAGTACTTTCATGAGACTAATGAACGAAGTTTTACGTGCTTTCATTGGACGATTTGTGGTAGTCTATTTTGATGATATACTGATTTATAGCAGATCTTTGGAAGAACATTTGGAACATTTACGTGCTGTTTTTATTGCTCTACGTGATGCACGTTTGTCTGGTAACCTTGGGAAGTGCACCTTTTGCACCGACCGAGTATCTTTTCTTGGCTATGTTGTTACTCCACAGGGAATTGAAGTTGACAAAGCCAAGATTGAAGCTATTGAGAGTTGGCCGCAGCCCAAAACGGTCACACAAGTGAGGAGTTTTCTTGGCCTCGCTGGATTCTATAGGCGTTTTGTGAGAGATTTCAGCACCATTGCTGCACCTCTCAACGAGCTTACAAAGAAGGATGTGCCTTTTGTTTGGGGTACCGCACAGGAAGAAGCCTTCACGGTATTGAAAGATAAGTTGACACATGCTCCTTTACTCAAACTTCCTGATTTTAATAAGACTTTTCAGCTTGAATGTGATGCTAGTGGAATTGGATTAGGAGGTGTGTTATTACAAGATGGCAAACCTGTTGCATACTTTTCTGAAAAATTGAGTGGGCCTAGTCTGAATTATTCTACTTATGATAAAGAATTATATGCTCTTGTTCGGACTTTAGAAACATGGCAACATTATTTATGGCCCAAAGAATTTGTTATACATTCTGATCATGAATCTTTGAAACATACTAAAAGTCAAGCTAAACTGAATCGTAGACATGCTAAATGGGTTGAATTCATTGAGACTTTCCCTTATGTCATTAAACACAAGAAGGGAAAAGAAAATGTTATTGCTGATGCATTGTCTCGTCGCTATACTATGCTTTCACAACTTGACTTCAAAATATTTGGTTTGGAGACCATCAAAGATCAATATGTGCATGATGCTGATTTTAAAGATGTAATGTAGAATTGTAAAGAAGGAAGAATGTGGAACAAGTTTGTTGTTAACGATGGATTTGTGTTTCGTGCTAACAAGCTATGCATTCCAGCTAGCTCCGTTCGTCTTTTGTTGTTGCAGGAGGCGCATGGAGGAGGATTAATGGGACACTTTGGCGTGAAGAAGACGGAGGACGTACTTGCTACACATTTCTTTTGGCCAAAGATGAGACGGGATGTTGAGCGTTTTATTGCTCGCTGCACTACATGTCAAAAAGCTAAGTCACGGCTCAATCCTCATGGTTTATATATGCCTTTGCCTGTACCTAGTGTTCCTTGGGAGGATATATCTATGGACTTTGTTTTAGGTTTACCTCGAACAAAGAAGGGGAGGGATAGCATATTTGTTGTCGTGGATAGATTCTCGAAAATGGCACACTTTATACCATGTCATAAAAGCGATGATGCTGTTAATGTTGCTGATTTGTTCTTTCGTGAAATTATTCGCTTGCATGGTGTGCCAAATACTATTGTTTCAGATCGTGATACTAAATTTCTTAGCCACTTTTGGAGATGTTTATGGGCTAAGTTGGGGACTAAACTGCTTTTTAGTACTACTTGTCACCCCCAAACTGATGGACAAACTAAAGTAGTCAGTAGAACGTTGTCTACTATGCTTAGGGCTGTTTTGAAGAATAATAAGAAAATGTGGGAGGAATGCTTGCCTCATATTGAATTTGCTTATAATCGTTCATTGCATTCTACTACTAAGATGTGCCCTTTTGAAGTTGTGTATGGTTTCCTACCTCGTGCACCTATTGATTTGTTGCCTCTTCCATCTTCGGAGAAGGTTAATTTTGATGCTAAACAACGTGCTGAATTGATTTTAAAAATGCATGAGTTAACTAAGGAAAACATTGAGCGTATGAATGCTAAATATAAACTTGCTGGAGATAAGGGTAGAAAACATGTTGTGTTTGCACCTGGAGATCTTGTTTGGTTACATTTGCGTAAGGATAGATTTCCTGATTTGCGCAAATGAAAGTTAATGCCACGTGCTGATGGTCCCTTTAAGGTGTTAGAGAAAATAAATGATAATGCATATAAACTTGAGCTGCCTGCAGATTTTGGGGTTAGTCCCACTTTTAACATTGCAGATTTGAAGCCTTATTTGGGTGAGGAAGATGAACTTCCGTCGAGGACGACTTCATTTCAAGAAGGGGAGGATGATGAGGACATCAATACAATTGTTACACCCACAGCCCCTGCTGCTATACATACTGGACCAATTACTAGAGCTCATGCACGCCAACTAAATTACCAGGTACTTTCGTTTCTTGGTAATGATTCTAATGTTCATGAGAATATGATGCTGCCTAAATTGGATACATTTGTTCTGCTTACAAATGAAGGGCCTAGCTTGGAGAAGGATGAACATTGGAGCAAGAACAAGCATGGAGATGATGGCATGCGCAAGGGGAAGAAGAACGGAGTTACAAGTGATGATTTCAGGACTTTGAAGCCACCATAATGGGTGCATGAAGCCTTGGACGAAATATACAAGATGCCACTTCATAAATTTCGTCCCGAGGCTATTTTAGGTGCTGCGTCACCTTATTATTGGGCCAGGCCCATGTAATTTCGAAATACATAAGTATAGGCTATTTTTAGAGTCTGTATGTGTGGGGAAACAAGAGATAGGGTTGATTTCGGACCCCTCCACCAAGGGTCACGAAATTCCCCCCTCTTCCTCCATATATACAGCCCTTAGGGCATCGTTTAGACTTTGGGTTTTGTTTAGATTAAAAGTTCGCCATAGCTGCAACTTCGCGTACTTCGTTTGTGTTCAACGACCAGACAAAGGCGTCACAGAACCCCACCTTGATCAATAAAGCTTTCATCTTATATTCGCAATATCCAGATTGCAATTTTAGTTTCTTGCTTGTTCTTCGTTTGCTCGCAGGAAACAGACCCTCGTGGTCAGGTTGATCGTGCTCCGGCGTGGTCAATAACCTCTCGGAGTTGGTTTAGCGATTGCTAAGGCGCGACGTCCTTGCACGTTCGTAGTCGGATCGTCAAAGTCGACTTCCACCAAAGCGAAATCCACCATCTCATCGAAAGACGGGACACCTTTGCCTCTATCATCGTCTCCGCGAGTCCCCAATGCACTAATAGGTTTGGGTATTTTTTCTGAGTTGACCTTTGGCCTTTACGCACTAACCACCACGCGAGAATAGTTATGGGCCTCGATGTCGCAGTATCAGCCGAAGCTTTGTCAGACGTCCAGTTTAGCATGGCGGCATCGTCAGATCGTGCTGGCCATCCGAGGCGGTGCTGGTATTCACCCTGCGCACAAAGACCCATTGTGCAACGGGCGATGGGACCAAGACCCCGGAGCGCTTAGGATGTAGACCGACGGGGACCTCTCTGTTGAGCCTAGTTAGGGCTACGACGTGTTGATCTTCCAAGGCCGGGCATGACCTAGGAAAGTGTGTCTGGCCAGAGTGATCGAGTGTGTTGGGTAACGTGGTGCACCCTGCAGGGAAGATTATCTATTAATAGCCGTGTCCACGGTGACGGACGTTCAGACTTATATCCTGATCTTTTACAACTAGAAATAGATACTTGAGATATGCGGCTCCGGGATTGCTTTCTCGTAGGGAGTCGAGGAAGGATCTCTGGGCGTTAATACTACAACATGTTTGTTAAATATAAACGGCTATTCTTTACTCTTTGCTAAGAACTAAGATGAGGTTGGGATGCATCACACACTTGTATTCATCCACAAGGGGTCATAATATATATATTACATCAGTGACAGGAGAGGGAGATACACACGCAGCACTAACAGAATACAACAGGCGATCCTAGATCGATGGGAGGTTGCGCTGCATGCGCCATGAAATGGCGGCAGGATAAGCCACACATGACCAGCTCAAGTCGGTTGAGCGGGAGACCAGCACAAGTAGTCTAACAACCCCCCGCAGTCTCATCGTGGGATGGTCGAATGTTGAGACTGGACCTGAACTGGGCGAAGGTAGCAGTAGGCAGTCCCTTTGTGAAGATATCAGCATACTGAGAAGAAGTAGGAACATGCAACACGCGCACCTCGCCCAAAGAAACCTTGTCACAGACGAAATGTATGTCGATCTTGATGTGTTTCGTCTGTCGGTGCTGCACGGGGTTAGCCGACATATAAACTGCAGAGACATTATCACAGTAAACCACAGTAGACTTGGCGATGGGCTGATGAAGCTCTTCCAATAACTGTCGTAGCCAAGCCGTCTCAGCGACGACATGGGCAACGGCCTGGTACTCCGCCTCAGCGCTTGACCTGGAAATAGTAAGTTGTCGCTTCGACGACCAAGATATCAAATTATCCCCGAGAAAACGCAAAACCCAGAGGTAGAACATCGTGTGTCGGGGCAGCCGGCCCAGTCTGCATCGGAGTAGGCAAGAAGAGTGGTGGGTGATGATGGATAGATATGTAAGCCATAGTCTAGGGTGGCTTTGAGATAACGTACGATGCGCTTGACAAGGTTGTAGTGAGAGGAGCGAGGAGCGTGCATAAAGAGACAGGCCTGTTGAACAGCGTAAGACAAGTTAGGACGGGTGATCGTCATGTACTGCAAGGCTCCGGTGAGGTTGCGGTAGAGAGTAGGGTTATCGAGGAGGCCACCTGATAGAGGCAAAGGTGTCCCGTCTTTCGATGAGATGATGGATATCGCTTTGGTGGCAGTCGACTTTGACGATCCGACTACGAACGTGCAGGACGTCGCGCCTTAGCAATCGCTAAACCAACTCTGAGAGGTTATTGACCACGCCGGAGCACGATCAACCTGACCACGAGGGTCTGTTTCCTGCGAGCAAACGAAGAACAAGCAAGAAACTGAGATTGCAATCTGGATATTGCGAATATAAGATGAAAGCTTTATTGATCAAGGTGGGGTTCTGTGACGCCTTTGTCTGGTCGTTGAACACAAACAAAGTACGCGAAGTTGCAGCTATAGTGAACTTTTAATCTAAACAAAACCCGAAGTCTAAACGATGCCCTAAGGGCTGTATATATGGAGGAAGAGGGGGGAATTTCGTGGCCTTTGGTGGAGGGGTCCGAAATCAACCCTATCTCTTGTTTCCCCACACATACATACTCTAAAAATAGCCTATACTTATGTATTTCGAAATTACATGGGCCTGGCCCAATAATAAGGTGACGCAGCACCTAAAATATCCTCGGGGCGAAATTTATGAAGTGGCATCTTGTATATTTCGTCCAAGGCTTCATGCACCCATTATGGTGGCTTCAAAGTCCTGAAATCATCACTTGTAACTCCGTTCTTGTTCCCCTTGCGCATGCCATAATCTCCATGCTTGTTCTTGCTCCAATGTTCATCCTTCTCCAAGCTAGGCCCTTCATTTGTAAGCAAAACAAATGTATCCAATTTAGGCAGCATCATATTCTCATGAACATTAGAATCATTACCAAGAAACGAATGTACCTGGTAATTTAGTTGGCGTGCACGAGCTCTAGTAATTGGTCCAGTATGTATAGCAGCAGGGGCTGTGGGTGTAACAGTTGTATTGATGTCCTCATCATCCTCCCCTTCTTGAAATGAAGTCGTCCTCGACGGAAGGTCATCTTCCTCACCCAAATAAGGCTTCAAATCTGCAATGTTAAAAGTGGGACTAACCCCAAAATCTGCAGGCAGCTCAAGTTTATATGCATTATCATTTATTTTCTCTAACACCTTAAAGGGACCATCAGCACGTGGCATTAACTTTGATTTGCGCAAATCAAGAAATCTATCCTTACGCAAATGTAACCAAACAAGATCTCCAGGTGCAAACACAACATGTTTTCTACCCTTATCTCCAGCAAGTTTATATTTAGCATTCATACGCTCAATGTTTTCCTTAGTTAACTCATGCATTTTTAAAATCAATTCAGCACGTTGTTTAGCATCAAAATTAACCTTCTTTTGAAGATGAAAGAGGCAACAAATCAATAGGTGCACGAGGTAGGAAACCATACACAACTTCAAAAGGGCACATCTTAGTAGTAGAATGCAATGAACGATTATAAGCAAATTCAATATGAGGCAAGCATTCCTCCCACATTTTCTTATTATTCTTCAAAACAGCCCTAAGCATAGTAGACAACGTTCTATTGACTACTTCAGTATGTCCATCAGTTTGGGGGTGACAAGTAGTACTAAAAAGCAGTTTAGTCCCCAACTTAGCCCATAAACATCTCCAAAAGTGGCTAAGAAATTTAGTATCACGATTTGAAACAATAGTATTTGGCACACCATGCAAGCGAATAATTTCACGAAAGAACAAATCAGCAACATTAACAGCATGATCGCTTTTATGACATGGTATAAAGTGTGCCATTTTCGAGAATCTATCCACGACAACAAATATGCTATCCCTCCCCTTCTTTGTTCGAGGTAAACCTAAAACAAAGTCAATAGATATATCCTCCCAAGGAACACTAGGTACAGGCAAAGGCATATATAAACCATGAGGATTGAGTCGTGACTTAGCTTTTTGACATGTAGTGCAGCGAGCAATAAAACGCTCAACATCCCGTCTCATCTTTGGCCAAAATAAATGTGTAGCAAGTACGTCCTCCATCTTCTTCACGCCAAAGTGTCCCATTAATCCTCCTCCATGCGCCTCCTGCAACAACAAAAGACGAACGAAGCTAGCTGGAATGCATAGCTTGTTAGCACGAAACACAAATCCATCGTTAACGACGAACTTGTTCCACATTCTTCCTTCTTTACAATTCTGCATTACATCTTTAAAATCAGCATCATGCACATATTGATCTTTGATGGTCTCCAAATCAAATATTTTGAAGTCAAGTTGTGAAAGCATAGTATAGCGGCGAGACAATGCATCAGCAATAACATTTTCTTTTCCCTTCTTGTGTTTAATGACATAAGGAAAAGTCTCAATGAATTCAACCCATTTAGCATGTCTACGATTCAGTTTAGCTTGACTTCTAATATGTTTCAAAGATTCATGATCAGAATGTATAACAAATTCTTTGGGCCATAAATAATGTTGCCATGTTTCTAAAGTCCGAACAAGAGCATATAATTCTTTATCATAAGTAGAATAATTCAGACTAGGCCCACTCAATTTTTCAGAAAGGTATGCAACAGGTTTGCCATCTTGTAATAACACACCGCCTAATCCAATTCCACTAGCATCACATTCAAGCTCAAAAGTCTTATTAAAATCAGGAAGTTGGAGTAAAGGAGCATGTGTCAACTTATCTTTCAATACCGAGAAGGCTTCTTCCTGTGCGGTACCCCAAAGAAAAGGCACATCTTTCTTTGTAAGCTCATTGAGAGGTGCAGCAATGGTGCTGAAATCTCTCACAAAACGCCTATAGAATCCAGCGAGGCCAAGAAAACTCCTCACTTGTGTGACCGTTTTGGGCTGCGGCCAACTCTCAATAGCTTCAATCTTGGCTTTATCAACTTCAATTCCCTATGGAGTAACAACATAGCCAAGAAAAGATACTCGGTCGGTGCAAAAGGTGCACTTCCCAAGGTTACCAAACAAACGTGCATCACGTAGAGCAATAAAAACAGCACGTAAATGTTCCAAATGTTCTTCCAAAGATCCGCTATAAATCAATATGTCATCAAAGTAAACTACCACAAATCGTCCAATGAAAGCACGTAAAACTTCGTTCATTAATCTCATGAAAGTACTAGGTGCATTAGTTAACCCAAAAGGCATGACTAACCACTCATATAATCCAAACTTAGTTTTGAATGCTGTTTTCCATTCATCTCCCAATTTCATACGAATTTGATGGTATCCACTACGCAAATCAACTTTGGAGAATATTGTAGAGCCACTCAATTCATCAAGCATATCATCTAGCCTAGGAATAGGATGACGATAATGAATAGTAATATCATTAATGCCTCTACAATCAACACACATACGTGATGTACCATCCTTTTTCGGCACTAGAATAATAGGAACAGCACAAGGACTAAGGGATTCGCGTATATAACCTTTGTCGAGAAGCTCTTGTACTTGACGCATAATCTCCTTCGTCTCCTCTGGATTGGTACGGTATGGTGCACGGTTTGGCAGTGAAACACCGGGAATTAAGTCAATCTGATGCTCAATCCCTCGAATAGGCGGTAATCCCGGTGGCACCTCTTGTGGAAAGACGTCAGCGAACTCCTGCAAAATGTTAGTGACAGCAGGAGGCAAAGAGGAAGGCACGTCCTCGAATGAAAATAATGCCTCTTTGCACACAAAAGCATAGCAAACAGATTTGCTGAAATCTAGCTCATCAATATCAGATTTGGTGGCAAATAAACATGCACTTTTCAATTTAATTTCAGAAGCAACACTAGATGGTTTATTATTAGGCTTCATTTGTTGCTCAAATTCTTTTGCCACAATCTGATTTTCATTCTTATTCGTCTCCTGTTTTGCTTTATTAGCTCTATTAATATCATCTTTCAAAATGGAATCAGGAGTCATAGGAAGCAAAGTAATATTTTTATCCTTATGAACAAGAGTATAGTGATTGTTTCTACCATGGTGTACAGAATTTTTATCAAATTGCCATGGTCTACCAAGTAATAAGGAACATGCTTGCATAGGTACCACATCACAATCAACATAATCAGCATATGTAGAGATACTAAAATGCACACGAACAGTACGTGTTACCTTAACCTTGCCGCTGTTGTTGAACCATTGGATGTAGTAAGGATGTGGATGTGGTCTTGTGGTGAGAGAAAGCTTCTCCACCATCTCCATGCTAGCCAAGTTGTTGCAGCTCCCTCTGATAGAGGCAAAGGTGTCCCGTCTTTCGATGAGATGGTGGATTTCGCTTTGGTGGAAGTCGACTTTGACGATCCGACTACGAACGTGCGAGGACGTCGCGCCTTAGCAATCGCTAAACCAACTCCGAGAGGTTATTGACCACGCCGGAGCACGATCAACCTGACCACGAGGGTCTGTTTCCTGCGAGCAAACGAAGAACAAGCAAGAAACTAAGATTGCAATCTGGATATTGCGAATATAAGATGAAAGCTTTATTGATCAAGGTGGGGTTCTGTGACGCCTTTGTCTGGTCGTTGAACACAAACGAAGTACGCGAAGTTGCAGCTATGGCGAACTTTTAATCTAAACAAAACCCAAAGTCTAAACGATGCCCTAAGGGCTGTATATATGGAGGAAGAGGGGGGAATTTCGTGGCCCTTGGTGGAGGGGTCTGAAATCAACCCTATCCCTTGTTTCCCCACACATACGGACTCTAAAAATAGCCTATACTTATGTATTTCGAAATTACATGGGCCTGGCCCAATAATAAGGTGACGCAGCACCTAAAATAGCCTCGGGACGAAATTTATGAAGTGGCATCTTGTATATTTCATCCAAGGCTTCATGCACCCATTATGGTGGCTTCAAAGTCCTGAAATCATCACTTGTAACTCCGTTCTTGTTCCCCTTGCGCATGCCATCATCTCCATGCTTGTTCTTGCTCCAATATTCATCCTTCTCCAAGCTAGACCCTTCATTTGTAAGCAAAACAAATGTATCCAATTTAGGCAGCATCATATTCTCATGAACATTAGAATCATTACCAAGAAACGAAAGTACCTGGTAATTTAGTTGGCGTGCACGAGCTCTAGTAATTAGTCCAGTATGTATAGCAGCAGGGGCTGTGGGTGTAACAATTGTATTGATGTCCTCATCATCCTCCCCTTCTTGAAATGAAGTCGTCCTCGACGGAAGTTCATCTTCCTCACCCAAATAAGGCTTCAAATCTGCAATGTTAAAAGTGGGACTAACCCCAAAATCTGCAGGCAGCTCAAGTTTATATGCATTATCATTTATTTTCTCTAACACCTTAAAGGGACCATCAGCACGTGGCATTAGCTTTGATTTGCGCAAATCAGGAAATCTATCCTTACGCAAATGTAACCAAACAAGATCTCCAGGTGCAAACACAACATGTTTTCTACCCTTATCTCCAGCAAGTTTATATTTAGCATTCATACGCTCAATGTTTTCCTTAGTTAACTCATGCATTTTTAAAATCAATTCAGCATGTTGTTTAGCATCAAAATTAACCTTCTCCGAACATGGAGGAGGCAACAAATCAATAGGTGCACGAGGTAGGAAACCATACACAACTTCAAAAGGGCACATCTTAGTAGTAGAATGCAATGAACGATTATAAGCAAATTCAATATGAGGCAAGCATTCCTCCCACATTTTCTTATTATTCTTCAAAACAGCCCTAAGCATAGTAGACAACGTTCTATTGACTACTTCAGTTTGTCCATCAGTTTGGGGGTGACAAGTAGTACTAAAAAGCAGTTTAGTCCCCAACTTAGCCCATAAACATCTCCAAAAGTGGCTAAGAAATTTAGTATCACGATCTGAAACAATAGTATTTGGCACACCATGCAAGCGAATAATTTCACGAAAGAACAAATCAGCAACATTAACAGCATCATCGCTTTTATGACATGGTATAAAGTGTGCCATTTTCGAGAATCTATCCACGACAACAAATATGCTATCCCTCCCCTTCTTTGTTCGATGTAAACCTAAAACAAAGTCCATAGATATATCCTCCCAAGGAACACTAGGTACAGGCAAAGGCATATATAAACCATGAGGATTGAGTCGTGACTTAGCTTTTTGACATGTAGTGCAGCGAGCAATAAAACGCTCAACATCCCGTCTCATCTTTGGCCAAAAGAAATGTGTAGCAAGTACGTCCTCCGTCTTCTTCATGCCAAAGTGTCCCATTAATCCTCCTCCATGCGCCTCCTGCAACAACAAAAGACGAACGGAGCTAGCTGGAATGCATAGCTTGTTAGCACGAAACACAAATCCATCGTTAACAACAAACTTGTTCCACATTCTTCCTTCTTTACAATTATGCATTACATCTTTAAAATCAGCATCATGCACATATTGATCTTTGATGGTCTCTAAACCAAATATTTTGAAGTCAAGTTGTGAAAGCATAGTATAGCGACGAGACAATGCATCAGCAATAACATTTTCTTTTCCCTTCTTGTGTTTAATGACATAAGGGAAAGTCTCAATGAATTCAACCCATTTAGCATGTCTACGATTCAGTTTAGCTTGACTTTTAATATGTTTCAAAGATTCATGATCAGAATGTATAACAAATTCCAAGGAAAAGCTACTAGATGGATCTACTTATATAGGAGCAAGGGGTGGCGGCCAAGGAGGTGGGAGGACGTCCCAAGGCAGCCTAAAACTAAATCTAGGTCGTACAAGGCCAATGGGCCCAAGTGGAGGTGATGTAACACCTTTGGACTTGTAGTTTGACTCGGATTCTGCTACAGCATCAGATTGTTTCGTCCACAACTCAACGCTCCGGACGAATTTGAAGGTGATTCCAATTGGGTTGGAAAGTGCACGAAATCTAGTTTCCAACAAAAAAAGAATCACCCAATTCGGAGTCCGTATGAAAAACTTGTGTGCGTTTTGAGTCAGGTGTGTCTGTGCAGTCCGAATCTGAATCCAGAACGTGAGAGACTTGGACTCTATCTTCTCTTGGGCCAAAAGTGACGTGAGAGAACTTTTTGGACAGCAAATAAACATCTCTTTCTTCCTTATCTTCATATGTGGATTGTACAAATGTCCCATACACCTGCAATTAGACAAAACACAAAAGTGTGTGAAGTATTTTTGTTCTGGATAACATAAATAGATTATTGAATAGTTTGCACTAGAAATCACCTGACAAATATGCATATATGCAATATTTTTGGTCATATCCAAGGTAGTCATGTCCTCATCACGATTATAAGCAAATTCAATATGAGGCAAGCATTCCTCCCACATTTTCTTATTATTCTTCAAAACAGCCCTAAGCATAGTAGACAACGTTCTATTGACTACTTCAGTTTGTCCATCAGTTTGGGGGTGACAAGTAGTACTAAAAAGCAGTTTAGTCCCCAACTTAGCCCATAAACATCTCCAAAAGTGGCTAAGAAATTTAGTATCACGATCTGAAACAATAGTATTTGGCACACCATGCAAGCGAATAATTTCACGAAAGAACAAATCAGCAACATTAACAGCATCATCGCTTTTATGACATGGTATAAAGTGTGCCATTTTCGAGAATCTATCCACGACAACAAATATGCTATCCCTCCCCTTCTTTGTTCGAGGTAAACCTAAAACAAAGTCCATAGATATATCCTCCCAAGGAACACTAGGTACAGGCAAAGGCATATATAAACCATGAGGATTGAGTCGTGACTTAGCTTTTTGACATGTAGTGCAGCGAGCAATAAAACGCTCAACATCCCGTCTCATCTTTGGCCGAAAGAAATGTGTAGCAAGTACGTCCTCCGTCTTCTTCACGCCAAAGTGTCCCATTAATCCTCCTCCATGCGCCTCCTGCAACAACAAAAGACGAATGGAGCTAGCTGGAATGCATAGCTTGTTAGCACGAAACACAAATCCATCGTTAACAACAAACTTGTTCCACATTCTTCCTTCTTTACAATTCTGCATTACATCTTTAAAATCAGCATCATGCACATATTGATCTTTGATGGTCTCCAAACCAAATATTTTGAAGTCAAGTTGTGAAAGCATAGTATAGCGACGAGACAATGCATCAACAATAACATTTTATTTTCCCTTCTTGTGTTTAATGACATAAGGGAAAGTCTCAATGAATTCCACCCATTTAGCATGTCTACGATTCACTTTAGCTTGCTTTTAATATGTTTCAAAGATTCATGATCAGAATGTATAACAAATTCTTTGGGCCATAAATAATGTTGCCATGTTTCTAAAGTCCGAACAAGAGCATATAATTCTTTATCATAAGTAGAATAATTCAGACTAGGCCCACTCAATTTTTCAGAAAAGTAAGCAACAGGTTTGCCATCTTGTAATAACACACCTCCTAATCCAATTCCACTAGCATCACATTCAAGCTCAAAAGTCTTATTAAAATCAGGAAGTTGGAGTAAAGGAGCATGTGTCAACTTATCTTTCAATACCGTGAAGGCTTCTTCCTGTGCGGTACCCCAAAGAAAAGGCACATCTTTCTTTGTGAGCTCATTGAGAGGTGCAGCAATGGTGCTGAAATCTCTCACAAAACGCCTATAGAATCCAGCGAGGCCAAGAAAACTCCTCACTTGTGTGACCGTTTTGGACTGCGGCCAACTCTCAATAGCTTCAATCTTGGCTTTATCAACTTCAATTCCCTGTGGAGTAACAATATAGCCAAGAAAAGATACTCGGTCGGTGCAAAAGGTGCACTTCCCAAGGTTACCAAACAAACGTGCATCACGTAGAGCAATAAAAACAGCACGTAAATGTTCCAAATGTTCTTCCAAAGATCTTCTATAAATCAATATGTCATCAAAGTAAACTACCACAAATCGTCCAATGAAAGCACGTAAAACTTAGTTCATTAATCTCATGAAAGTACTAGGTGCATTAGTTAACCCAAAAGGCATGACTAACCACTCATATAATCCAAACTTAGTTTTAAATGCTGTTTTCCATTCATCTCCCAATTTCATACGAATTTGATGGTAGCCACTATGCAAATCAACTTTGGAGAATATTGTAGAGCCACTCAATTCATCAAGCATATCATCTAGCCTAGGAATAGGATGACGATAACGAATAGTAATATTATTAATGCCTCTACAATCAACACACATACGTGATGTACCATCCTTTTTCGGCACTAGAATAATAGGAACAGCACAAGGACTAAGGGATTCGCGTATATAACCTTTGTCGAGAAGCTCTTGTACTTGACGCATAATCTCCTTCGTCTCCTCTGGATTGGTACGGAATGGTGCACGGTTTGGCAGTGAAGCACCGGGAATTAAGTCAATCTGATGCTCAATCCCTCGAATAGGCGGTAATCCCGGTGGCACGTCTTGTGGAAAAACGTCAGCGAACTCCTGCAAAATGTTAGTGACAGCAGGAGGCAAAGAGGAAGGCACGTCCTCGAATGAAAATAATGCCTCTTTGCACACAAAAGCATAGCAAACAGATTTGCTGAAATCTAGCTCATCAATATCAGATTTGGTGGCAAATAAACATGCACTTTTCAATTTAATTTCAGAAGCAACACTAGATGGCTTATTATTAGGCTTCATTTGTTGCTCAAATTCTTTTGCCACAATCTGATTTTCACTCTTATTCTTCTCCTGTTTTGCTTTATTAGCTCTATTAATATCATCTTTCAAAATGGAATCAGGAGTCATAGGAAGCAAAGTAATATTTTTATCCTTATGAACAAGAGTATAGTGATTGTTTCTACCATGGTGTACAGAATTTTTATCAAATTGCCATGGTCTACCAAGTAATAAGGAACATGCTTGCATAGGTACCACATCACAATCAACATAATCAGCATATGTAGAGATACTAAAATGCACACGAACAGTACGTGTTACCTTAACCTTGCCGCTGTTGTTGAACCATTGGATGTAGTAAGGATGTGGATGTGGTCTTGCGGTGAGAGAAAGCTTCTCCACCATCTCCATGCTAGCCAAGTTGTTGCAGCTCCCTCCGTCTATGATGACGCGCACAGAACGTTCCTTCACAACTCCCTTGGTATGGAACAAATTGTGCCTCTGATTTTGCTCAGCTTGTGTGACCTGCACACTCAAAACACGTTGAGCAACTAAACATTCATACCTGTCAGCGTCTTCAGGAGCCATGTATTGCGTCTCATGATCAGAATCATCTCCACCATGTTCTTCACGTGTAATAAGAGCCAAAGTCTCCTCATCATAGTCACTAGCAGACTCATATCCACCATCCGCGGTAGCAATCATCACACGCGGAGATTTGCATTCTCTCGCATAATGACCTCCTCCCTTACAACGACGACAAATAATATCACTTGTGTGCCCTGTTGATGCCATGGAAGAAGAAGAACGCTGTGCAGGCCCCGCAGGTGCGCTCTTGGTAGATAATGGTGGTTGCCTGTTTTCTTGTATCACGGCTGGAGGTGGCACCGGATGGAGGTGCTGGTGCAGTTGAAGTAGAAGATGCACGTGGTGTCCATGATGAAGGTCGGCCTGCAGAAAAGTTAGTTCGCCCCAATGCTTGTCGATCCTGCGCTTCACGTTCAGCTTTACAAGCAAGATGGAATAAACGAGTGATATTAGTATACTCCTTATAGTCTAGAATGGTCTGAATCTCTCTATTTAATCCACCCAGAAAACGTGCAAGCATAGATTCATTCTCCTCAACAATACCACATCTAATCATGCCAGTTTGTAATTCCTGATAATATTCTTCTACAGAATTTTTCCCTTGTCTTAAACGCTGCAATTTTTGAAGCAATTCACGTTGATAATATGGTGGAACCCAACGCGTACGCATAGCAGTTTTCAAAGCAGCCCAAGTAGTTGGAATAGGATATAATCTACAATGTTCAGACCACCATACACATGCAAAACTAGTGAAAGCACAAACGGCAGCAGCAACTCGTCTCTCCTCAGGATATTGTAAACATGTAAATCGTTGTTCAGTTTCTAACTCCCAAGTAAGATATATATCAGGAACATATCTACCCTCAAATGG
>NC_057794.1:217161414-217170901 GCF_018294505.1 Triticum aestivum | reverse complement strand
AATTTTTTCGAAAAATGCGTTTTCGAAAAATTTTGGGCCTAAACGGAGCGTGGCTACCCGACTCTTTTTTTTCCGAAACCTACTCCGGCAAGGAAACACGAATCGGAAACTAGATGGATCTCGAAAACAACCCTAATAATCAAGGAACTCGGATTGGTGGTGGATATATGGTGGTGGTATATGGCAGCGGTGGTGGTAGTATATGGATATGGATCGGTGGTGGTATATGGACACGGATTGGTGGTGGTATATGGATACGGATTCGGAGCGGTGGTGGTAGATGGCAGGGGCGATGATGATGGTGCGGCGGCGGCGTGACAACTTATGACCAGAACTCGAAACTCTAAAAGACTAGACTCTAAGACCAGCAACTAGACACGACGATGCAACCGCAAATTCAACAAAGCAAAACCCTAAAAAGATTATGCAAAGGCTCAGATCGGTTCGGATATGATGAACTAACCCTAAATTTTTTTTGTGGCTTTTTCGTGGACTGTAGGTATGAAGAACAGACTCGATCTAAACTACGAAATACTGTAAAATCTCACCGAGCAACCTGGAAATCTGATACCACTTGATAGAGGCAAAGGTGTCCCGTCTTTCGATGAGATGGTGGATTTCGCTTTGGTGGAAGTCGACTTTGACGATCCGACTACGAACGTGCGAGGACGTCGCGCCTTAGCAATCGCTAAACCAACTCCGAGAGGTTATTGACCACACCGGAGCACGATCAACCTGACCACGAGGGTCTGTTTCCTGCGAGCAAACGAAGAACAAGCAAGAAACTAAGATTGCAATCTGGATATTGCGAATATAAGATGAAAGCTTTATTGATCAAGGTGGGGTTCTGTGACGCCTTTGTCTGGTCGTTGAACACAAACGAAGTACGCGAAGTTGCAGCTATGGCGAACTTTTAATCTAAACAAAACCCAAAGTCTAAACGATGCCCTAAGGGCTGTATATATGGAGGAAGAGGGGGGAATTTCGTGGCCCTTGGTGGAGGGGTCCGACATCAACCCTATCTCTTGTTTCCCCACACATACGGACTCTAAAAATAGCCTATACTTATGTATTTCGAAATTACATGGGCCTGGCCCAATAATAAGGTGACGCAGCACCTAAAATAGCCTCGGGACGAAATTTATGAAGTGGCATCTTGTATATTTCGTCCAAGGCTTCATGCACCCATTATGGTGGCTTCAAAGTCCTGAAATCATCACTTGTAACTCCGTTCTTGTTCCCCTTGCGCATGCCATCATCTCCATGCTTGTTTGATGAGGACATCAATACAATTGTTACACCCACAGCCCCTGCTGCTATACATACTGGACCAATTACTAGAGCTCGTGCACGCCAACTAAATTACCAGGTACTTTCGTTTCTTGGTAATGATTGTAATGTTCATGAGAATATGATGCTGCCTAAATTGGATACATTTGTTTTGCTTACAAATGAAGGGCCTAGCTTGGAGAAGGATGAACATTGGAGCAAGAACAAGCATGGAGATGATGGCATGCGCAAGGGGAACAAGAACGGAGTTACAAGTGATGATTTCAGGACTTTGAAGCCACCATAATGGGTGCATGAAGCCTTGGACGAAATATACAAGATGCCACTTCATAAATTTCGTCCCGAGGCTATTTTAGGTGCTGCGTCACCTTATTATTGGGCCAGGCCCATGTAATTTCGAAAGACATAAGTATAGGCTATTTTTAGAGTCCGTATGTGTGGGGAAACAAGAGATAGGGTTGATTTCGGACCCCTCCACCAAGGGCCACGAAATTCCCCCCTCTTCCTCCATATATACAGCCCTTAGGGCATCGTTTAGACTTTGGGTTTTGTTTAGATTAAAAGTTCGCCATAGCTGCAACTTCGCGTACTTCGTTTGTGTTCAACGACCAGACAAAGGCGTCACAGAACCCCACCTTGATCAATAAAGCTTTCATCTTATATTCGCAATATCCAGATTGCAATCTTAGTTTCTTGCTTGTTCTTCGTTTGCTCGCAGGAAACAGACCCTCGTGGTCAGGTTGATCGTGCTCCGGCGTGGTCAATAACCTCTCGGAGTTGGTTTAGCGATTGCTAAGGCGCGACGTCCTCGCACGTTCGTAGTCGGATCGTCAAAGTCGACTTCCACCAAAGCGAAATCCACCATCTCATCGAAAGACGGGACACCTTTGCCTCTATCACCGCTAGTAACTATGATGAGGAGACTTTGGCTCTTATTACACGTGAAGAACATGGTGGAGATGATTCTGATCATGAGACGCAATACATGGCTCTTGAAGACGCTGACAGGTATGAATGTTTAGTTGCTCAACGTGTTTTGAGTGTGCAGGTCACACAAGCTGAGCAAAATCAGAGGCACAATTTGTTCCATACCAAGGGAGTTGTGAAGGAACGTTCTGTGCGCGTCATCATAGACGGAGGGAGCTGCAACAACTTGGCTAGCATGGAGATGGTGGAGAAGCTTTCTCTCACCACAAGACCACATCCACATCCTTACTACATCCAATGGTTCAACAACAGCGGCAAGGTTAAGGTAACACGTACTGTTCGTGTGCATTTTAGTATCTCTACATATGCTGATTATGTTGATTGTGATGTGGTACCTATGCAAGCATGTTCCTTATTACTTGGTAGACCATGGCAATTTGATAAAAATTCTGTACACCATGGTAGAAACAATCACTATACTCTTGTTCATAAGGATAAAAATATTACTTTGCTTGATAGAGGCGAGGGTCCCGATCTTTCGATGAGATGATGGATATCGCTTTGGTGGAAGTCGACTTTGACGATCCGACTACGAACGTGCGAGGACGTCGCGCCTTAGCAATCGCTAAACCAACTCCGAGAGGTTATTGACCACGCCGGAGCACGATCAACCTGACCACGAGGGTCTGTTTCCTGCGAGCAAACGAAGAACAAGCAAGAAACTAAGATTGCAATCTGGATATTGCGAATATAAGATGAAAGCTTGATTGATCAAGGTGGGGTTCTGTGACGCCTTTGTCTGGTCGTTGAACACAAACGAAGTACGCGAAGTTGCAGCTATGGCGAACTTTTAATCTAAACAAAACCCAAAGTCTAAACGATGCCCTAAGGGCTGTATATATGGAGGAAGAGGGGGGAATTTCGTGGCCCTTGGTGGAGGGGTCCGAAATCAACCCTATCTCTTGTTTCCCCACACATACGGACTCTAAAAATAGCCTATACTTATGTATTTCGAAATTACATGGGCCTGGCCCAATAATAAGGTGACGCAGCACCTAAAATAGCCTCGGGACGAAATTTATGAAGTGGCATCTTGTATATTTCGTCCAAGGCTTCATGCACCCTTTATGGTGGCTTCAAAGTCCTGAAATCATCACTTGTAACTCCGTTCTTGTTCCCCTTGCGCATGCCATCATCTCCATGCTTGTTCTTGCTCCAATGTTCATCCTTCTCCAAGCTAGACCCTTCATTTGTAAGCAAAACAAATGTATCCAATTTAGGCAGCATCATATTCTCATGAACATTAGAATCATTACCAAGAAACGAAAGTACCTGGTAATTTAGTTGGCGTGCACGAGCTCTAGTAATTGGTGCAGTATGTATAGCAGCAGGGGCTGTGGGTGTAACAATTGTATTGATGTCCTCATCACCCTCCGTCTATGATGGCGCGCATAGAACATTCCTTCACAACTCCCTTGGTATGGAACAAATTGTGCCTCTGATTTTGCTCAGCTTGTGTGATCTGCACACTCAAAACACGTTGAGCAACTAAACATTCATACCTGTCAGCGTCTTCGGGAGCCATGTATTGCGTCTCATGATCAGAATCATCTCCACCATGTTCTTCACGTGTAATAAGAGCCAAAGTCTCCTCATCATAGTCACTAGCAGACTCATATCCACCATCCGCGGTAGCAATCATCACACGCGGAGATTTGCATTCTCTCGCATAATGACCTCCTCCCTTACAACGACGACAAATAATATCACTTGTGTGCCCTGTTGATGCCATGGAAGAAGAAGAACGTTGTGCAGGCCCCGCAGTTGCGCTCTTGGCAGATAATGGTGGTTGTGCCTGTTTTCTTGTATCACGGCTGGAGGTGGCACCGGATGGACGTGCTGGTGCAGTTGAAGTACAAGATGCACGTGGTGTCCATGATGAAGGTCGGCCTGCAGAAAAGTTAGTTCGCCCCAATGCTTGTCGATCCTGCACTTCACGTTCAGCTTTACAAGCAAGATGGAATAAACGAGTGATATTAGTATACTCCTTATAGTCTAGAATGGTCTGAATCTCTCTATTTAATCCACCCAGAAAACGTGCAAGCATAGCTTCATTCTCCTCAACAATACCACATCTAATCATGCCAGTTTGTAATTCCTGATAATATTCTTCTACAAAATTTTTCCCTTGTCTTAAACGCTGCAATTTTTGAAGCAATTCACGTTGATAATATGGTGGAACCCAACGCGTACGCATAGCAGTTTTCAAAGCAGCCCAAGTAGTTGGAATAGGATATAATCTACAATGTTCAGACCACCATACACATGCAAAACTAGTGAAAGCACAAACAACAGCAGCAACTCGTCTCTCCTCAGGATATTGTAAACATGTAAATCGTTGTTCAGTTTCTAACTCCCAAGTAAGATATATATCAGGAACATATCTACCCTCAAATGGTGGAATATTCAATTTCAGTTTAGGAATATGGACATCATCTCGTACCTGAGGTGGTGGTGTAGGCCTACCATTATGAATATATACCTGAGGTCGACCTGGTGGTGGTGGTACAGGTGGCTGCACGTAGTGCTGATTTTGATCAACCTCATCCTCATAATCTCCCACATAATCATCCTCCTCCGCATCAGCAGCAGGAGCCACAGAAGTATCAACAGCAGCACCAACAGTTTGGCCAAACACAAAAGGAACACGGCTTGCTCGGCGGAGGTCTGTTTCGCGACGTGGAGGTAGTCGTTGTTGTTGTTGTTGGAGAGGTGCGTTAGGTGCAGCGGGTGGTGGTGGTGGAAGACACGCGAGCAATTCATTAAACTTGTTATCGAGCTTTGTTTCGAACGTCTTCTCAAGGCCAGTGATCTTCTCCATGGCCTCTTCAAACTTGTTCAGCACATCTTGCACCTGTTCAGTCATCATTTGCTGAAACTTATCATGAAGCTCCTTGTTCGATAAATTCTCCCAGTCAATCTCGTCGGCTTGTGATCCTGGCATGGTTAGCAGCAATAGAAACACACAAGAATATGATCCTACAGACTACGAACAAGTGGTGGTGGTGGGTGTCACAAATCCGTCAAGCAAAACCCAAATTCTTACCAGTTCTTACCCAGCAACAGGCGGTGATCGGCAACCGTTGTAGTCAAAACTCTGAAAGCTTGGATAGAGCGATTACCAGGGAGAGTCAAACGCACGACGTAGATGTATGTGGAGCTGGGAAGGCTTATAATATGGTAGCAAAAAGGGTCAGCAATAATCAATTCAGAGATGCAAAGTTGAATAAACGCTCAACGACGGTACTGTGCTGGTCCTAGGCTAGACTGTGCTAGAGACGCGAGCCTAGAACACCAACAAAATCATGGCGCGGCACGTAAACAAGGGAGGAGCACACTCTGAATTTTTTTCTCTCTTTTTTTTCTCTCTTTTTTTTTGCACTTTTTTTCCTCTTTTTTTTTGCTCCGCAACAAATTTTTTTCGAAAAAGTCTACAAATGGTCTAAAAACTGCCTAGCCAGAATTTTCCAGACTTCGTTTTTTTTGCACTTTTTTTTCCTCTTTTTTTTTGAAATTGGAACTATTTTTCTTCTGCGGATGGCTCGGAAGTTGGGGAGTCCTTCTCTGTCACGACTCGGAGTATCGCGTGATCTAGAAATCGAGAACAATGCAACAATTACTGGACTCGGACTAGGACTTGTGGCGGAGATGAATCTGGTGGAACTCGGACTGGTGGCGGAGATGAATCTGGTGAAACACGGACAGGTGGCGGATATATGTTGCAGGTGAACTCGGATTGGCGTGATGGCGGCGGATATGTGGTGGCGTATATGGATTCGGATTGGCGGTGAATATGTGGTGGTGGTATATGGCAACAGCGACGATGATGATGCGATGGTGATATATGGCAGCGGCGACGTGACAACCTGTGAACAGAACTCGAAACTCTAAAAGACTAGACGCTAAGACCAGTAACTGGACACGACGATGCAACCGCAAATTCAACAAAGCAAATACAGAAAAGATTATGCAAGGCTCAGATTGGTTCGGATGGGATGAACTAACCCTAATTTTTTTTGGCTTTTTCGTGGACTATAGGTATGAAGAACAGACTCGATCTAAACTACGAAAAACTGTAAAATCTCACCGAGCAACCTGGAAATCTGATACCACTTGATAGAGGCAAAGGTGTCCCGTCTTTCGATGAGATGATGGATATCGCTTTGGTGGAAGTCGACTTTGACGATCCGACTACGAACGTGCGAGGATGTCGCGCCTTAGCAATCGCTAAACCAACTCCCAGAGGTTATTGACCACGCCGGAGCACGATCAACCTGACCACGAGGGTCTGTTTCCTGCGAGCAAACGAAGAACAAGCAAGAAACTAAGATTGCAATCTGGATATTGCGAATATAAGATGAAAACTTTATTGATCAAGGTGGGGTTCTGTGACGCCTTTGTCTGGTCGTTGAACACAAACGAAGTACGCGAAGTTGCAGCTATGGCGAACTTTTAATCTAAACAAAACCCAAAGTCTAAACGGTGCCCTAAGGGCTGTATATATGGAGGAAGAGAGGGGGAATTTTGTGGCCCTTGGTGGAGGGGTCCGAAATCAACCCTATCTCTTGTTTCCCCACACATACGGACTCTAAAAATAGCCTATACTTATGTATTTCGAAATTACATGGGCCTGGCCCAATAAAAAGGTGACGCAGCACCTATAATAGCCTCGGGACGAAATTTATGAAGTGGCATCTTGTATATTTTGTCCATGGCTTCATGCACCCATTATGGTAGCTTCAAAGTCCTGAAATCATCACTTGTAACTCCGTTCTTGTTCCCCTTGCGCATGGCATCATCTCCATGCTTGTTCTTGCTCCAATGTTCATCCTTCTCCAAGCTAGGCCCTTCGTTTGTAAGCAAAACAAATGTATCCAATTTAGGCAGCATCATATTCTCATGAACATTAGAATCATTACCAAGAAACGAAATGATAGAGACAAAGGTGTCCCGATCTTTCGATGAGATGATAACTATCGATTTGGTGGAGACGACTTTGACGATCCGACTACAAACGTGCAACGACGTTGTGCCTTAGCAATCGCTAAACCAACTCCGAGAGGTTATTGACCACGCCGGAGCACGATCAACCTAACCACGAAGGTCTATTCCTGTAAGCAATCGAAGAACAAGCAAGAATATGATAAAAGCAATCTGAATATCGCGAATATGTATGAAGTATTGATAATGGTGGGGATCCGAAAAGTGGTCTTGGTCTGGTCGTTGGACACAAACGAAGTACACGAAGTTGCAATGGCTAACTTTTAACTAAACAAATCGCAAGGAAAAGCTACTAGATGGATCTACTTATATAGGAGCAAGGGGTGGCGGCCAAGGAGTTGGGAGGACGTCCCAAGGCAGCCTAAAACTAAATCTAGGTCGTACAAGGCCAATGGGCCCAAGTGGAGGTGATGTAACACCTTTGGACTTGTAGTTTGACTCAGATTCTGCTGCAGCATCAGATTGTTTCGTCCACAACTCAACGCTCCGGACGAATTTGAAGGTGATTCCAATAGGGTTGGAAAGTGCACGAAATCTAGTTTCCAACAAAAAAAGAATCACCCAATTCGGAGTCCGTATGAAAAACTTGTGTGCGTTTTGAGTCAGATGTGTCTGTGCAGTCCGAATCTGAATCCAGAACGTGAGAGACTTGGACTCTATCTTCTCTTGGGCCAAAAGTGACGTGAGAGAACTTTTTGGACAGCAAATAAACATCTCTTTCTTCCTTATCTTCATATGTGGATTGTACAAATGTCCCATATACCTGCAATTAGACAAAACACAAAAGTGTGTGAAGTATTTTTGTTCTGGATAACATAAATAGATTATTGAATAGTTTGCACTAGAAATCACCTGACAAATATGCATATATGCAATATTTTTGGTCATATCCAAGGTAGTCATGTCCTCATCATCCTCCCCTTCTTGAAAATAAAGCCGTCATCGGCGTTGCTTAATCTGAAATGTGGCTAACAAAAGAGACAAGGTGTACATGTTGTATATGTATATGTCATCCATTTTTACTTCACTTGATTTTTGCATATATGACACATGAATAGATGAGTAACTTGCATAGTTCATAAAATCTAAAGCCAAAAAATTAGCACAAGAAGTAGAAGGCATGAAAATATTGCAGCTCAGTTTGCACATATAAGTGAAGCTCTTACTCATTTCAAAAGATTGACAATGTTCATCATTAAACCATCCCAACATTGGTGAATAAACCTTACTTGCATCAAATTTACATGCTACAACATGCTTAAATAAGCAAACATGCAATAAGTCATTCAACACAGAATCATCACCAAGATTAGAGGTCATATCAAAATGATTAAACATTGGTTCTTTTGCATCAATAGTTAATTCAATGGGTGCACTCAAAATTGTTGGTATTTCAGTTGTTTGATCACAGGGCAAAGTCAAATTATCAACGTAGTCCTCTAAAATAGGTGGTGTGATCAAAGTAGTGGGTAGCTCATCAGATGGTGCATTCAAATTGACAAGGCATTCATCATTCTCATGTAGAGATGGAAGATCAGTACCTTTGTCATTACCTCTTATGATCAACTCAGATGATGTAGCCACTCTCGGGGCCGATGTGTCACATGGTGGAGGCGATGTAGTCCTGATAACAACGGATGTGGTTGTCATAGTATGCCTAGTAGTTGAAGGAACAATCATATCAACTATTGGAATGTGCATCGTGCGCTTGTTCTCCTCGTGGCCAACACGTCGTTTTATTTCCTGTTCAGCTTTGCAAGCAAGATGAAACAAATGGTCCATAGGATAACACTCTTCATGAATTAGTATCTCTTGAATATCACAGTTTAATCCTCCCCAAAATCTATCCATAAAATCATCTTCACTTTCTTCTAAAGAAGAATGCAACAAGGTAGTTTGTAAATCATCATAATATTTTGTTACAGTTTCACTACCTTGTTTTAAGTGTTGCAACTTCTTAATCATGTCACGAGTATAATAAGCAGGGACGAAAGTATGTCGCATGGCAAGTTTCAAATCATCCCAAGTAGTAGGTATATAATCAGGGTGTAACCGACAATATTCACTCCACCAAACCAAAGCATAACCAGTGAAAGAACCAACCGCAACCTTAACCTTTTTATGTTCATTGAAATTATGGGAAGCAAATATATTTTTTATGTCAAACTCCCATTCAATATATAAAGCAGGTTTAAAACGGCCATTAAAT
>NC_057794.1:217154596-217158343 GCF_018294505.1 Triticum aestivum | reverse complement strand
TCTCATGATCAGAACATGGCTCCTGAAGAACATGGTGGAGATGATTCTGATCATGAGACGCAATACATGGCTCCTGAAGACGCTGACAGGTATGAATGTTTAGTTACTCAACGTGTTTTGAGTGTGCAGGTCACACAAGCTGAGCAAAATCAGAGGCACAATTTGTTCCATACCAAGGGAGTTGTAAAAGAACGTTCTATGCGCGTCATCATAGATGGAGGGAGCTGCAACAACTTGGCTAGCATGGAGATGGTGGAGAAGCTTTCTCTCACCACAAGACCACATCCACATCCTTACTACATCCAATGGTTCAACAACAGCGGCAAGGTTAAGGTAACACGTACCGTTCGTGTGCATTTTAGTATCTCTACATATGCTGATTATGTTGATTGTGATGTGGTACCTATGCAAGCATGTTCCTTATTACTTGGTAGACCATGGCAATTTGATAAAAATTCTGTACACCATGGAAGAAACAATCACTATACTCTTGTTCATAAGGATAAAAATATTACTTTGCTTCCTATGACTCGTGATTCTATTTTGAAAGATGATATTCATAGAGCTAATAAAGCACAACAAGAGAAGAATAAGAGTGAAAATCAGATTGTGGCAATAGAATTTGAGCAACAAATGAAGCCTAATAATAAACCATCTAGTGTTGCTTCTGAAATTAAATTGAAAAGTGCATGTTTATTTGCCACCAAATCTGATATTGATGAGCTAGATTTCAGCAAATCTGTTTGCTATGCTTTTGTGTGCAAAGAGGCATTATTTTCATTCGAGGACGTGCCTTCCTCTTTGCCTCCTGCTGTCACTAACATTTTGCAGGAGTTCGCTGACGTCTTTCCACAAGACGTGCCACCGGGATTACCGCCTATTCGAGGGATTGAGCATCAGATTGACTTAATTCCCGGTGCTTCACTGCCAAACCGTGCACTATACCGTACCAATCCAGAGGAGACGAAGGAGATTATGCGTCAAGTACAAGAGCTTCTCGACAAAGGTTATATACGCGAATCCCTTAGTCCTTGTGCTGTTCCTATTATTCTAGTGCCGAAAAAGGATGGTACATCACGTATGTGTGTTGATTGTAGAGGCAATAATAATATTACTATTCGTTATCGTCATCCTATTCCTAGGCTAGATGATATGCTTGATGAATTGAGTGGCTCTACAATATTCTCCAAAGTTGATTTGCGTAGTGGCTACCATCAAATTCGTATGAAATTGGGAGATGAATGGAAAACAGCATTTAAAACTAAGTTTGGATTATATGAGTGGTTAGTCATGCCTTTTGGGTTAACTAATGCACCTAGTACTTTCATGAGATTAATGAACGAAGTTTTACGTGCTTTCATTGGACGATTTGTGGTAGTTTACTTTGATGACATATTGATTTATAGTAGATCTTTGGAAGAACATTTGGAACATTTACGTGCTATTTTTATTGCTTTACGTGATGCACGTTTGTTTGGTAACCTTGGGAAGTGCACCTTTTGCACCGACCGAGTATCTTTTCTTGGCTATGTTGTTACTCCACAGGGAATTGAAGTTGATAAAGCCAAGATTGAAGCTATTGAGAGTTGGCCGCAGCCCAAAACGGTCACACACGTGAGGAGTTTTCTTGGCCTCGCTGGATTCTATAGGCGTTTTGTGAGAGATTTCAGCACCATTGCTGCACCTCTCAATGAGCTTACAAAGAAAGATGTGCCTTTTCTTTGGGGTACCGCACAGGAAGAAGCCTTCTCGGTATTGAAAGATAAGTTGACACATGCTCCTTTACTCCAACTTCCTGATTTTAATAAGACTTTTGAGCTTGAATGTGATGCTAGTGGAATTGGATTAGGAGGTGTGTTATTACAAGATGGCAAACCTGTTGCATACTTTTCTAAAAGATTGAGTGGGCCTAGTCTGAATTATTCTACTTATGATAAAGAATTATATGCTCTTGTTCGGACTTTAGAAACATGGCAACATTATTTATGGCCCAAAGAATTTGTTATACATTCTGATCATGAATCTTTGAAACATATTAAAAGTCAAGCTAAACTGAATCGTAGACATGCTAAATGGGTTGAATTCATTGAGACTTTCCCTTATGTCATTAAACACAAGAAGGGAAAAAAATGTTATTGCTGATGCATTGTCTCGTCGCTATACCATGCTTTCACAACTTGACTTCAAAATATTTGGTTTGGAGACCATCAAAGATCAACATGTGCATGATGCTGATTTTAAAGATGTAATGCAGAATTGTAAAGAAGGAAGAATGTGAACCTATAATAACCTCGGGACGAAATTTATGAAGTGGCATCTTGTATATTTCGTCCAAGGCTTCATGCGCCCATTATGGTGGCTTCAAAGTCCTGAAATCATCACTTGTAACTCCGTTCTTGTTCCCCTTGCGCATGCCATCATCTCCATGCTTGTTCTTGCTCCAATGTTCATCCTTCTCCAAGCTAGGCCCTTCATTTGTAAGCAAAACAAATGTATCCAATTTAGGCAGCATCATATTCTCATGAACATTAGAATCATTACCAAGAAACGAAAGTACCTGGTAATTTAGTTGGCGTGCACGAGCTCTAGTAATTGGTCCAGTATGTATAGCAGCAGGGGCTGTGGGTGTAACAATTGTATTGATGTCCTCATCATCAGCTCTATTAATATCATCTTTCAAAATGGAATCAGGAGTCATAGGAAGCAAAGTAATATTTTTATCCTTATGAACAAGAGTATAGTGATTGTTTCTACCATGGTGTACATAATTTTTATCAAATTGCCATGGTCTACCAAGTAATAAGGAACATGCTTGCATAGGTACCACATCACAATCGACATAATCAGCATATGTAGAGATACTAAAATGCACACGAACAGTACGTGTTACCTTAACCTTGCCGCTGTTGTTGAACCATTGGATGTAGTAAGGATGTGGATGTGGTCTTGTGGTGAGAGAAAGCTTCTCCACCATCTCCACGCTAGCCAAGTTGTTGCAGCTCCCTCCGTCTATTATGACGCGCACAGAACGTTCCTTCACAACTCCCTTGGTATGGAACAAATTGTGCCTCTGATTTTGCTCAGCTTGTGTGACCTGCACACTCAAAACACGTTGAGCAACTAAACATTCATACCTGTCAGCGTCTTCAGGAGCCATGTATTGCGTCTCATGATCAGAATCATCTCCACCATGTTCTTCACGTGTAATAAGATCCAATGTCTCCTCATCATAGTCACTAGCGGACTCATATCCACCATCCGCGGTAGCAATCATCACACGCGGAGATTTGCATTCCGTCGCATAACGACCTCCTCCCTTACAACGACGACAAATAATATCACTTGTGTGCCCTGTTGATGCCATGGAAGAAGAAGAACGCTGTGCAGGCCCCGCAGGTGCGCTCTTGGCAGATAATGGTGGTTGTTCCTGTTTTCTTGTATCACGACTGTAGGAGGCACCTGATTGAGGTGCTGGTGCAGTTGAAGTAGAAGATGCACGCGGCGTCCATGAGGAAGGTCGGCCTGCAGAAAAGTTAGTTCGCGCCAATGCTTGTCGATCCTGCACTTCACGTTCAGCTTTACAAGCAAGATGGAATAAACGAGTGATATTAGTATACTCCTTATAGTCTAGAATGGTCTGAATCTCTCTATTTAATCCACCCAGAAAACGTGCAAGCATAGCTTCATTCTCCTCAACAATACCACATCAAATCATGCCAGTTTGTAATTCCTGATAATATTCTTCTA
>NC_057794.1:217141143-217152937 GCF_018294505.1 Triticum aestivum | reverse complement strand
TGTCTCAAAACTCTTCCTAGGTCAAACTAACAGGATGGGCACGAATTTTTTTTTTGACAAATTTTTTTTTTCGACTGCCCGGACCCAAAAACTGGAAACAGGTCAAAAAAAACGTCCTATAATGGCACCTGTCTCAAAACACTCAGAAACACCTAAAAATAGGATAGCCAGAAATTTTTTCGAAAAATGCGTTTTCGAAAAATTTTGGGCCTAAACGGAGCGTGGCTACCCGACTTTTTTTTTTCCGAAACCTACTCCGGCAAGGAAACACGAATCGGAATCTAGATGGATCTCGAAAACAAACCTAATATGCAAGGAACTCGGATTGGTGGTGGATATATGGTGGTGGTATATGGCAGCGGTGGTGGTAGCGGTGGTAGTATATGGATATGGATATGAATCGGTGGTGGTATATGAATCGGGGGTGGTATATGGATACGGATTCGGAGCGGTGGCGGATAAGCGGTGGTGGTAGATGGCAGGGGCGATGATGATGGTGCGGCGGCAGCGTGACAACTTATGACCAGAACTCGAAACTCTAAAAGACTAGACTCTAAGACCAGCAACTAGACACGACGATGCAACCGCAAATTCAACAAAGCAAAACCCTAAAAAGATTATGCAAAGGCTCAGATTGGTTCGGATATGATGAACTAACCCTAATTTTTTTTGTGGCTTTTTCGGGGACTGTAGGTATGAAGAACAGACTCGATCTAAACTACGAAAAACTGTAAAATCTCACCGAGCAACCTGGAAATCTGATACCACTTGATAGAGGCAAAGGTGTCCCGTCTTTCGATGAGATGATGGATATCGCTTTGGTGGAAGTCGACTTTGACGATCCGACTACGAACGTGCGAGGACGTCGCGCCTTAGCAATCGCTAAACCAACTCCGAGAGGTTATTGACCACGCCGGAGCACGATCAACCTGACCACGAGGGTCTGTTTCCTGCGAGCAAACGAAGAACAAGCAAGAAACTAAGATTGCAATCTGGATATTGCGAATATAAGATGAAAGCTTCATTGATCAAGGTGGGGTTCTGTGACGCCTTTGTCTGGTCGTTGAACAAAAACGAAGTACGCGAAGTTGCAGCTATGGCGAACTTTTAATCTAAACAAAACCCAAAGTCTAAACGATGCCCTAAGGGCTGTATATATGGAGGAAGAGGGGGTAATTTCGTGGCCCTTGGTGGAGGGGTCCGAAATCAACCCTATCTCTTGTTTCCCCACACATACGGACTCTAAAAATAGCCTATACTTATGTATTTCGAAATTACATGGGCCTGGCCCAATAATAAGGTGACGCAGCACCTATAATAACCTCGGGACGAAATTTATGAAGTGGCATCTTGTATATTTCGTCCAAGGCTTCATGCGCCCATTATGGTGGCTTCAAAGTCCTGAAATCATCACTTGTAACTCCGTTCTTGTTCCCCTTGCGCATGCCATCATCTCCATGCTTGTTCTTGCTCCAATGTTCATCCTTCTCCAAGCTAGGCCCTTCATTTGTAAGCAAAACAAATGTATCCAATTTAGGCAGCATCATATTCTCATGAACATTAGAATCATTACCAAGAAAGGAAAGTACCTGGTAATTTAGTTGGCGTGCACGAGCTCTAGTAATTGGTCCAGTATGTATAGCAGCAGGGGCTGTGGGTGTAACAATTGTATTGATGTCCTCATCATCAGCTCTATTAATATCATCTTTCAAAATGGAATCAGGAGTCATTGGAAGCAAAGTAATATTTTTATCCTTATGAACAAGAGTATAGTGATTGTTTCTACCATGGTGTACAGAATTTTTATCAAATTGCCATGGTCTACCAAGTAATAAGGAACATGCTTGCATAGGTACCACATCACAATCAACATAATCAGCATATGTAGAGATACTAAAATGCACACGAACAGTACGTGTTACCTTAACCTTGCCGCTGTTGTTGAACCATTGGATGTAGTAAGGATGTGGATGTGGTCTTGTGGTGAGAGAAAGCTTCTCCACCATCTCCATGCTAGCCAAGTTGTTGCAGCTCCCTCCGTCTATTATGACGCGCACAGAATGTTCCTTCACAACTCCCTTGGTATGGAACAAATTGTGCCTCTGATTTTGCTCGGCTTGTGTGACCTGCACACTCAAAACACGTTGAGCAACTAAACATTCATACCTGTCAGCGTCTTCAGGAGCCATGTATTGCGTCTCATGATCAGAATCATCTCCACCATGTTCTTCACGTGTAATAAGAGCCAATGTCTCCTCATCATAGTCACTAGCGGACTCATATCCACCATCCGCGGTAGCAATCATCACACGCGGAGATTTGCATTCCCTCGCATAATGACCTCCTCCCTTACAACGATGACAAATAATATCACTTGTGTGCCCTGTTGATGCCATGGAAGAAGAAGAACGCTGTGCAGGCCCCGCAGGTGCGCTCTTGGCAGATAATGGTAGTTGTTCCTGTTTTCTTGTATCACGGCTGTAGGAGGCACCTGATTGAGGTGCTGGTGCAGTTGAAGTAGAAGATGCATGCGGCGTCCATGAGGAAGATCGGCCTGCAGAAAAGTTAGTTCGCGCCAATGCTTGTCGATCCTGCACTTCACGTTCAGCTTTACAAGCAAGATGGAATAAACGAGTGATATTAGTATACTCCTTATAGTCTAGAATGGTCTGAATCTCTCTATTTAATCCACCCAGAAAACGTGCAAGCATAGCTTCATTCTCCTCAACAATACCACATCAAATCATGCCAGTTTGTAATTCCTGATAATATTCTTCTACCGAATTTTTTCCTTGTCTTAAACGCTGCAATTTTTGAAGCAATTCACGTTGATAATATGGTGGAACCCAACGCGTACGCATAGCAGTTTTCAAAGCAGCCCAAGTAGTTGGAATAGGATATAATCTACAATGTTCAGACCACCATACACATGCAAAACTAGTGAAAGCACAAACAGCAGCAGCAACTCATCTCTCCTCAGGATATTGTAAACATGTAAATCGTTGTTCAGTTTCTAACTCCCAAGTAAGATATATATCAGGAACATATCTACCCTCAAATGGTGGAATATTCAATTTCAGTTTAGGAATATGGACATCATCTCGTACCTGAGGTGGTGGTGCAGGCCTACCATTACGAATACATACCTGAGGTCGACCTGCTGGTGGTGGTGCTGGTGGCTGCTCGTAGATCTGATTTTGATCAACCTCATCCTCATAATCGCTCGCATACTCATCATCCTCCTGGGTACCAGCAGGAGCAGTAGCAGGAGCCAAAGAAACACCAACAGCAGTAACAGCGGCACCAGAATTTTGTCCTGGCACAATAGGAACACGCTGTGCTCATCCATACTGATTCGGAAGGGGGCATAGTTGTTGTTGTTGCAGAGGTGCGACAGGTGCAGCCGGTGGTGGAAGACGCGCAAGCAGTTCATTAAATCTGTTATCGAGCTTTGTTTCGAACGTCTTCTCAAGGCCAGTGATCTTCTCCATGGCCTCTTCAAAATTGTTCAGCACATCTTGTACCTGTTCAGTCATCATTTGCTGAAACTTATCATGAAGCTCCTTGTTCGATAAGTTCTCCCAGTCAATCTCGTCGGCTTGTGATCCTGGCATGGTTAGCAGCAATAGAAACACACAAGAATATGATCCTACAGACTACTAAGAAGTGGTGGTGGTGTATCACAAATCCGTCAAGCAAATCTCAAATTCTTACCAGTTCTTACCCAGCAGCAGGCGGTGATCGGCAACCGTTGTAGTCAAAAACTCTCAAAGCTTGGATAGAGCGATTACCAGGGAGAGTCAAACACACGACGTAGATGTATGTGGAGCTGGGAAGGCTTACAGTATGGTAGCAAAAAGGGTCAGCAATAATCAATTCAGAGATGCAAAGTTGAATAAACGCTCAACAACGATACTGTGCTGGTCCTAGGCTAGACTGTGCTAGAGACGCGAGCCTAGAACACCAACAAAATCACGGCGCGGCACGTAAACAAGGGAAAAGCACACTCTGAAATTTTTTTTTTCGCTCTTTTTTTTTGCGCTCTTTTTTTTTTGCGCTGCTTTTTTTTTGCGAAAAATCACTATAATAGCGAGTGTCTCAAAACTCTTCCTAGGTCAAACTGACAGGATGGGCACGAAATTTTTTTTTCGACCAATTTTTTTTTTCGACTGCCCGGACCCAAAAACTGGAAACAGGTCAAAAAAAACTTCCTATAATGGCACCTATCTCAAAACACTCAGAAACACCTAAAAATAGGATAGCCAGAAAATTTTTCGAAAAATGCGTTTTCGAAAAATTTTGGGCCTATACGGAGCGTGGCTACCCGACTTTTTTTTTCCGAAACCTACTCCGGCAAGGAAACACGAATCGGAATCTAGATGGATCTCGAAAACAAACCTAATATGCAAGGAACTCGGATTGGTGGTGGATATATGGTGGTGGTATATGGCAGCGGTGGTGGTAGCGGTGGTAGTATATGGATATGGATATGAATCGGTGGTGGTATATGAATCGGGGGTGGTATATGGATACGGATTCGGAGCGGTGGCGGATAAGCGGTGGTGGTAGATGGCAGGGGCGATGATGATGGTGCGGCGGCGGCGTGACAACTTATGACTAGAACTCGAAACTCTAAAAGACTAGACTCTAAGACCAGCAACTAGACACGACGATGCAACCGCAAATTCAACAAAGCAAAACCCTAAAAAGATTATGCAAAGGCTCAGATTGGTTCGGATATGATGAACTAACCCTAATTTTTTTTTGTGGCTTTTTCGTGGACTGTAGGTATGAAGAACAGACTCGATCTAAACTACGAAAAACTGTAAAATCTCACCGAGCAACCTGGAAATCTGATACCACTTGATAGAGGCAAAGGTGTCCCGTCTTTCGATGAGATGATGGATATCGCTTTGGTGGAAGTCGACTTTGACGATCCGACTACGAACGTGCGAGGACGTCGCGCCTTAGCAATCGCTAAACCAACTCCGAGAGGTTATTGACCACGCCGGAGCACGATCAACCTGACCACGAGGGTCTGTTTCCTGCGAGCAAACGAAGAACAAGCAAGAAACTAAGATTGCAATCTGGATATTGCGAATATAAGATGAAAGCTTTATTGATCAAGGTGGGGTTTTGTGACGCCTTTGTCTGGTCGTTGAACACAAACGAAGTACGCGAAGTTGCAGCTATGGCAAACTTTTAATCTAAACAAAACCCAAAGTCTAAACGATGCCCTAAGGGCTGTATATATGGAGGAAGAGGGGGGGAATTTTCGTGGCCCTTGGTGGAGGGGTCCGAAATCAACCCTATCTCTTGTTTCCCCACACATACGGACTCTAAAAATAGCCTATACTTATGTATTTCGAAATTACATGGGCCTGGCCCAATAATAAGGTGACGCAGCACCTAAAATAGCCTCGGGACGAAATTTATGAAGTGGCATCTTGTATATTTCGTCCAAGGCTTCATGCACCCATTATGGTGGCTTCAAAGTCCTGAAATCATCACTTGTAACTCCGTTCTTGTTCCCCTTGCGCATGCCATCATCTCCATGCTTGTTCTTGCTCCAATGTTCATCCTTCTCCAAGCTAGGCCCTTCATTTGTAAGCAAAACAAATGTATCCAATTTAGGCAGCATCATATTCTCATGAACATTAGAATCATTACCAAGAAACGAAAGTACCTGGTAACTTAGTTGGCGTGCACGAGCTCTAGTAATTGGTCCAGTATGTATAGCAGCAGGGGCTGTGGGTGTAACAATTGTATTGATGTCCTCATCAAAGCATAGCTTCATTCTCCTCAACAATACCACATCTAATCATGCCAGTTTGTAATTCCTGATAATATTCTTCTACAGAATTTTTCCCTTGTCTTAAACGCTGCAATTTTTGAAGCAATTCACGTTGATAATATGGTGGAACCCAACGCGTACGCATAGCAGTTTTCAAAGCAGCCCAAGTAGTTGGAATAGGATATAATCTACAATGTTCAGACCACCATACACATGCAAAACTAGTGAAAGCACAAACAGCAGCAGCAACTCGTCTCTCCTCAGGATATTGTAAACATGTAAATCGTTGTTCAGTTTCTAACTCCCAAGTAAGATATATATCAGGAACATATCTACCCTCAAATGGTGGAATATTCAATTTCAGTTTAGGAATATGGACATCATCTCGTACCAGAGGTGGTGGTGCAGGCCTACCATTACGAATATATACCTGAGGTCGACCTGCTGGTGGTGGTGCTGGTGGCTGCTCGTAGATCTGATTTTGATCAACCTCATCCTCATAATCGCCCGCATACTCATCATCCTCCTGGGTACCAGCAGGAGCAGTAGCAGGAGCCAAAGAAACACCAACAGCAGTAACAGCGGCACCAGAATTTTGTCCTGGCACAATAGGAACACGCTGTGCTCGTCCATACTGATTCGGAAGGGGGCGTAGTTGTTGTTGTTGCAGAGGTGCGACAGGTGCAGCCGGTGGTGGAAGACGCGCAAGCAGTTCATTAAATCTGTTATCGAGCTTTGTTTCGAACGTCTTCTCAAGGCCAGTGATCTTCTCCATGGCCTCTTCAAAATTGTTCAGCACATCTTGTACCTGTTCAGTCATCATTTGCTGAAACTTATCATGAAGCTGCTTGTTCGATAAGTTCTCCCAGTCAATCTCGTCGGCTTGTGATCCTGGCATGGTTAGCAGCAATAGAAACACACAAGAATATGATCCTACAGACTACTAAGAAGTGGTGGTGGTGTATCACAAATCCGTCAAGCAAATCTCAAATTCTTACCAGTTCTTACCCAGCAGCAGGCGGTGATCGGCAACCGTTGTAGTCAAAAACTCTCAAAGCTTGGATAGAGCGATTACCAGGGAGAGTCAAACACACGACGTAGATGTATGTGGAGCTGGGAAGGCTTATAGTATGGTAGCAAAAAGGGTCAGCAATAATCAATTCAGAGATGCAAAGTTGAATAAACGCTCAACGACGGTACTGTGCTGGTCCTAGGCTAGACTGTGCTAGAGACGCGAGCCTAGAACACCAACAAAATCACGGCGCGGCACGTAAACAAGGGAAAAGCACACTCTGAATTTTTTTTTCGCTCTTTTTTTTGCGCTCTTCTTTTTGCGCTGTTTTTTTTTTGCGAAAAATCACTATAATGGCGAGTGTCTCAAAACTCTTCCTAGGTCAAACTGACAGGATGGGCACGAAAAAAAAATTCGACAATTTTTTTTTCGACTGCCCGGACCCAAAAACTGGAAACGGGTCACAAAAAACTTCCTATAATGGCACCTGTCTCAAAACACTCAGAAACACCTAAAAATAGGATAGCCAGAAATTTTTTCGAAAAATGCGTTTTCGAAAAATTTTGGGCCTAAAAGGAGCGTGGCTACCCGACTCTTTTTTTTTTCCAAAACCTACTCCGGCAAGGAAACCCGAATCGGAATCTAGATGGATCTCGAAAACAAACCTAATATGACAAGAACTCGGATTGGTGGTGGATATATGGTGGTAGATGGCAGCGGTGGTGGTATATGACAGCTGTGGTGGTATATGGATACGGATTCGAAGCGGTGGCGGATAAGCGGTGGTGGTAGATGGCAGGGGTGATGATGATGGTGCGGCGGCGGCGTGACAACTTATGACCAGAACTCGAAACTCTAAAAGACTAGACTCTAAGACCAGCAACTAGACACGACGATGCAACCGCAAATTCAACAAAGCAAAACCCTAAAAAGATTATGCAAAGGCTCAGATTGGTTCGGATATGATGAACTAACCCTAATTTTTTTTGTGGCTTTTTCGTGGACTGTAGGTATGAAGAACAGACTCGATCTAAACTACGAAAAACTGTAAAATCTCACCGAACAACCTGGAAATCTGATACCACTTGATAGAGGCAAAGGTGTCCCGTCTTTCGATGAGATGATGGATATCGCTTTGGTGGAAGTCGACTTTGACGATCCGACTACGAACGTGCGAGGACGTCGCGCCTTAGCAATCGCTAAACCAACTCCGAGAGGTTATTGACCACGCCGGAGCACGATCAACCTGACCACGAGGGTCTGTTTCCTGCGAGCAAACGAAGAACAAGCAAGAAACTAAGATTGCAATCTGGATATTGCGAATATAAGATGAAAGCTTTATTGATCAAGGTGGGGTTCTGTGACGCCTTTGTCTTGTCGTTGAACACAAACGAAGTACGCGAAGTTGCAGCTATGGCGAACTTTTAATCTAAACAAAACCCAAAGTCTAAACGATGCCCTAAGGGCTGTATATATGGAGGAAGAGGGGGGAATTTCGTGGCCCTTGATGGAGGGGTCCGAAATCAACCCTATCTCTTGTTTCCCCACACATACGGACTCTAAAAATAGCCTATACTTATGTATTTCGAAATTACATGGGCCTGGCCCAATAATAAGGTGACGCAGCACCTAAAATAGCCTCGGGACCAAATTTATGAAGTGGCATCTTGTATATTTCGTCCAAGGCTTCATGCACCCATTATGGTGGCTTCAAAGTCCTGAAATCATCACTTGTAACTCCGTTCTTGTTTCCCTTGCGCATGCCATCATCTCCAGGCTTGTTCTTGCTCCAATGTTCATCCTTCTCCAAGCTAGGCCCTTCATTTGTAAGCAAAACAAATGTATCCAATTTAGGCAGCATCATATTCTCATGAACATTAGAATCATTACCAAGAAACGAAAGTACCTGGTAATTTAGTTGGTGTGCACGAGCTCTAGTAATTTAGTAACGATGGATTTGTGTTTCGTGCTAACAAGCTATGCATTCCAGCTAGCTCCGTTCGTCTTTTGTTGTTGCAGGAGGCGCATGGAGGAGGATTAATGGGACACTTTGGCGTGAAGAAGACGGAGGACGTACTTGCTACGCATTTCTTTTGGCCAAAGATGAGACGGGATGTTGAGCGTTTTATTGCTCGCTGCACTACATGTCAAAAAGCTAAGTCACGACTCAATCCTCATGGTTTATATATGCCGTTACCTGCACCTAGTGTTCCTTGGGAGGATATATCTATGGACTTTGTTTTAGGTTTACCTCGAACAAAGAAGGGGAGGGATAGCATATTTGTTGTCGTGGATAGATTCTCGAAAATGGCACACTTTATACCATGTCATAAAAGCGATGATGCTGTTAATGTTGCTGATTTGTTCTTTCGTGAAATTATTCGCTTGCATGGTGTGCCAAATACTATTGTTTAAGATCGTGATACTAAATTTCTTAGCCACTTTTGGAGATGTTTATGGGCTAAGTTGGGGACTAAACTGCTTTTTAGTACTACTTGTCACCCCCAAACTGATGGACAAACTGAAGTAGTCAATAGAACGGTGTCTACTATGCTTAGGGCTGTTTTGAAGAATAATAAGAAAATGTGGGAGGAATCCTTGCCTCATATCGAATTTGCTTATAATCGTTCATTGCATTCTACTACTAAGATGTTCCCTTTTGAAGTTGTGTATGGTTTCCTACCTCGTGCACCTATTGATTTGTTGCCTCTTCCATCTTCGGAGAAGGTTAATTTTGATGCTAAACAACGTGCTGAATTGATTTTAAAAATGCATGAGTTAACTAAGGAAAACATTGAGCGTATGAATGCTAAATATAAACTTGCTGGAGATAAGGGTAGAAAACATGTTGTGTTTGCACCTGGAGATCTTGTTTGGTTACATTTGCGTAAGGATAGATTTCCGGATTTGAGCAAATCAAAGTTAATGCCACGTGCTGATGGTCCCTTTAAGGTGTTAGAGAAAATAAATGATAATGCATATAAACTTGAGCTGCCTGCAGATTTTGGGGTTAGTCCCACTTTTAACATTGCAGATTTGAAGCCTAATTTGGGTGAGGAAGATGAGCTTCCATCGAGGACGACTTCATTTCAAGAAGGGGAGGATGATGAGGACATCAATACCATTGTTACACCCACAGCCCCTACTGCTACATATACGGGACCAATTACTAGAGCTCGCGCACGCCAATTAAATTATCAGGTACTTTTGTTTCTTGGTAATGATTCTAATGTTCATGAGAATATGATGCTGCCTAAATTGGATATATTTGTTTTGCTTACAAATGAAGGGCCTAGCTTGGAGAAGGATGAACATTGGAGCAAGAAAAAGCATGGAGATGATGCCATGCGCAAGGGGAACAAGAACGGAGTTACAAGTGATGATTTCAGGACTTTGAAGCCACCATAATGGGTGCATGAAGCCTTGGACGAAATATACAAGATGCCACTTCATAAATTTCGTCCCGAGGCTATTATAGGTGCTGCGTCACCTTTTTATTGGGCCAGGCCCATGTAATTTCGAAATACATAAGTATAGGCTATTTTTAGAGTCCGTATGTGTGGGGAAACAAGAGATAGGGTTGATTTCGGACCCCTCCACCAAGGGCCACGAAATTCCCCTCTCTTCCTCCATATATACAGCCCTTAGGGCACCGTTTAGATTTTGGGTTTTGTTTAGATTAAAGTTCGCCATAGCTGCAACTTCGCGTACTTCGTTTGTGTTCAACAACCAGACAAAGGCGTCACAGAACCCCACCTTGATCAATAAAGCTTTCATCTTATATTCGCAATATCCAGATTGCAATCTCAGTTTCTTGCTTGTTCTTTGTTTGCTTGCAGGAAACAGACCCTCGTGGTCAGGTTGATCGTGCTCCGGCGTGGTCAATAACCTCTCGGAGTTGGTTTAGCGATTGCTAAGGCGCGACGTCCTCGCACGTTCGTAGTCAGATCGTCAAAGTCGACTGCCACCAAAGCGATATCCATCATCTCATCGAAAGACGGTACACCTTTGCCTCTATCAGGAGACGGCAATGCCGAGGAAATGAGAGAGAGGGCCAAGGTCTGTCATGGAGAACTCACGACCAAGGAGAGAAATAACGTAGTCGAGGAACGCCGGAGATGATGCAGTGAGAATGATGCCATCAACGTATATGAGGAGATAGGCTATGTAGGTAGTGGATTTGTAGATAAAGAGAGAAGTGTCGCATTTAGAGGCAACGAAGCCTGGATGCGGCATAGGTGGCAAAACGAGTGAACCAGGCACGAGGTGCTTGCTTAAGTCCGTAAAGAGATTACTTAAGAAGACAAACGTGCGAGGGGGCGGCCGGATCTTCAAATCCGAGGGGCTGCTGACAGTAAACTGTCTCGGTAAGGTTGCCGTGGAGGAAAGCGTTTTTAACGTCTAACTGGTGAATATGCCACGGGTGAGAAGTAGCAAGGGAGAGAATGACACGAATGGTGCTCGGCTTCACGACTAGAGAGAAGGCGTCATCGTAGTCGATGCCTTCGGTTTGAGAAAAACCGTGGATGACCCAGTGCGACTTGTAGCATGCTAGGGAGCCGTCAGAGTTATACTTATGTCGAAAAACCCACTTCCCACTAATGATCGGAGCCGTGGTGGGTTGAGGAACGAGGGACCAGGTTTCATTCTGAAGAAGCGCGCGCTACTCATCACCCATGGCACTAGCCCAACATGGGTCAGCCAGGGCTGCTCGGTAGGTGCGGGGAAGCGGCGAAGCACCCTGAAGATCGGCGAGAAAGTTGAGTCGACCAGAGGGCATGTGGAAACCCGTTTTGGCCCGAATGCGCGTGTTTTTAGGGTTAGCGGGAGGTGCGACAGCGATAGCGTGGGGTGGAAGCGGTCGTGGGGTGGTAGGACTGCCGGAAGAGGTGGTGGCAAGGCTGGTGGATGGCGAGCTGCTGGTGGAGGCAGGGCTGGTCGTAGGGGTGGGGGTGCAGGCTAGGGGTGGAGGCCGGAGATGTGACAGG
>NC_057794.1:217121905-217140843 GCF_018294505.1 Triticum aestivum | reverse complement strand
GGGGCGGTGGTCGTATGGGGTGAAGGGACGGCCGGGGCAGTGTTCTGGTCAGGCGAGACAGCCGCCGAGGAAGCGGCCGGACCGACACAGGACGGTGCCATGGCAAGGGACGGCGGTGGGTTGGTCGACGAGGGCGCGCCTGGATGAGAAAAGTTGAGTGGCGAGGAGTCTTGGGGGTGCGAGAGAAGGGGAAGACAAACTTGTCGAAGGTGACGTGCCGCGAGACGTAGACGCGACCTTTGGAGGGGTCGAGGCAACGATATCCCTTGTGATCACGGGGGTAACTGATGAAGACACAAGCGACCGAGCGCGCAGCGAGTTTGTGAGGGGCGGTGGCTTCCATGTTAGGGTAGCAAAGGCACCCAAAAACACGGAGGTGGGTGTATGTGGGTGGCGATCTATGAAGGGTCTCGTGAGGTGTGACGAGAGAGAGACGCTTAGTGGGGTGAAGGTTAAGGAGGAGAGTGGCGGTGGTGAGAGCATCAGCCCAGTAGCGGGGTGGCATGGAGGCTTGGAGCAGCAGGGTGTGTATCACGTCATTGGTCGAGCGAATGGCACGTTCGGCTTTACCGTTCTGGGAAGATGTGTAGGGACAAGAAAAACGCATCACCGTTCCGAAGGGAAGAAAGAAATCGCGATTTTGGGCGCTATCAAACTCATGCCCATTGTCGCATTGGAGAGTCCGAATGGTCTTCCCAAAGTGAGTGCGGACATAAGAATGAAAGAACCGAAAGATAGCAGGCACGTCAGACTTGAGTTTGAGAGGGAAAGTCCAGTGATAGCATGAAAAATCATCAATAAGTAGGAGATAATACTTGTTCCCAGAGGCGCTAGACAGAGGAGCAGTCCAAACATCGTAATGTATAAGATCAAACGGGGCAATAGTTTGACTGACAGAAGAGGTAAAAGGGAGGCGGACGTGTTTTCCCGTCTGAGAAGCATCACATAAGCGTCCATCCGAAATAGGTTTATTACAATGTTCTAAAGTTTTATTCAAACGAAAAGTTGCATCGCCGGGTGGCCCAAATGCCGGTGCCAAAGATCGGTGAGGCGGGAGACGGTGACGGCGAGGGCTGTGGGTGCAGCTGGAGGGAAGATGTCATACAGTTCGCCATCACTGATGCATCGAACAAGCACCACCTTGGTTGGATAGTCCTTCACAGAGAGACCACACGGATCATATTCAACGGAGCAGTTATTATCAATGGTGAAACGACGAACGGAAAGCAAATTTTTAATGAGATTAGGAGAAACTAACACGTTGATGAGATATAGGGGTCGATTAGGGTTAGGAAGACAGGAGGAACCAACGTGACTAATAGGCATAGCACTACCATTTTCGACAAAAATAGGGGGATAATCTGATAAAGTGGCGACGGAGGAAAGCATACCAGGATCAGCCGCGAGATGAGAGGAGGCGCCAGAGTCCGCAACCCAGCCACCGCTGGGCGACTGGAGTGACAGGTTGTGGAGAGCGCTCATCAGGGCGGAGTGGTCGACGGCGTTGGATGCGGTGCCCATCGGTGGAGGGATTGATGAGGACATGACTACCTTGGATACGACCAAAAATATTGCATACATGCATATTTGTCAGGTGATTTCTAATGCAAACTATTCAATAGTCTATTTATGTTATCCAGAACAAAAATACTTCACACACTTTTGTGTTTTGTCTAATTGCAGGTGTATGGGACATTTGTACAATCCACATATGAAGATAAGGGAAAAGGAGATGTTTAGGTTGTGTTCAAAAAGTCCTCTCACGTCACTTTTGGGCCAAGAGAAGATAGAGTCCAAGTCTCTCACGTTCTGGATTCAGATTCGGACTGCACAAACATACCTGACTCAAAACGCCAACAACTTTTTCATACGGACTCCGAATTGGGTGATTCTTTTTTTGTTGGAAACTAGATTTCGTGCTCTTTCCAACTCAACTGGATTCACCTTCAAATTCGTCCGGAGCGTTGAGTTACGGATGAAACAATCTGACGTTGCAGCAGAATCCGAGTCAAACTACAAGCCCAAAGGTGTTGCATCACCTCCACTTGGGCCCATGAGCCTTGTACGACCTAGGGTTAGTTTTAGGCTGCCTTGGGACATCCTCCCACCTCCTTGGCCGCCACCCCTTGCTCCTATATAAGTAGATCCATCTAGTAGCTTTTTCCTTGGGTTTTGTTTAGATTAAAAGTTCACCATAGCTGCAACTTCGCGTACTTCGTTTGTGTTCAACGACCAGACAAAGGTGTCACAGAACCCCACCTTGATCAATAAAGCTTTCATCTTATATTCGCAATATCCAGATTGCAATCTCAGTTTCTTGCTTGTTCTTCGTTTGCTCGCAGGAAACAGACCCTCGTGGTCAGGTTGATCGTGCTCCAGCGTGGTCAATAACCTCTCGGAGTTGGTTTAGCGATTGCTAAGGCGCGACGTCCTCGCACGTTCGTAGTCGGATCGTCAAAGTCGACTGCCACCAAAGCGATATCCATCATCTCATCGAAAGATCGGGACCCTCGCCTCTATCAAGTGGTATCAGTTTTCAGGTTGCTCGGTGAGAATTTCCAGTTTTCCTAGATTAGATTTATTTTCTTACCTATTGTCCAAGAAAAATCCACAAAAAAGAGTTAGATCTATTCATCGTTTGTCCAAGCCAGTCTGAGCCTTTGCAATTTTCTTTTCATTGCTTGCATAGTTGAATTATCGATTGCATCGTCGTGTCGAGTTGCTGGTCTTAGTGTCTAGGTCGTTTAGAGTTTCGAGTTCTGTTCACATTAGTCACGTCGCCGCTGCATCGTTATCCCTTCCGCTGTCCACCACCCATACATCAATTTCCTCCACGTGCTACCCACCGTTCATTGTCATAATCATAGTTGAGATCGTTCCCATCTTCGCTTGATCCAATCTACATCTTATCTAGTTTGTTTTAGAAAGAGGGAGAGAGAAAAAAAGATAGAGAAAAAAAACGAGAGAAAAAAAAGTAAAAAAAAAGTCAGAGAAAAAAAAAGAGTCCGTAAACCACCCTCCGTTTAGGCCCAAAATTTTTCGAAAACGCATTTTTCGAAAAAAATTCTGGCTATCCTATTTTTAGGTGTTTCTGAGTGTTTTGAGACAGGTGCCATTATAGGAAGTTTTTTTTGACCCGTTTCCAGTTTTTGGGTCCGGGCAGTCGAAAAAAAAAATTGGTCGAAAAAATTCCGTGCCCATCCTGTCAGTTTGACCTAGGAAGAGTTTTGAGACACTCGCCATTATAGTGATATTTCGCAAAAAAAAAAGCAGCGCAAAAAAATAGCGCAAAAAAAAGAGCGAAAAAAAAATCCAGAGTGTGATTTTCCCTTGTTTATGTGCCGCGCCGTGATTTTGTTGGTGTTCTAGGCTCGCGTCTCTAGCACAGTCTAACCTAGGACCAGCACAGTACCGTCGTTGAGCGTTTATTCAACATTGCATCTCTGAATTGATTATTGCTAATCTTTTGCTACCATATATAGCCAACCCAGCTCCACATATTTCTACACCGTGTATACGTACGTTCCCCTGGCAATCGTTTTACACAATCTTCGGAGTAATTGGACACCGCTGGTTGCCTGTCACCACCTGCCGCATGGTAAGAACTTGTAAGATATTGATATTTGCTTTACTGTGAGCACTTTACAACCACATCCTAGTAGTTCATAGGAACATTATTCTCGAATTTTGGTTCTTGTTTCTACTAATCATGACAGGTTCCAGAGATAGAAGTTCTTGGATGACGGACACACCTTCACCATCACGAGAGTTGGGACAACACACACAAGCATATGGTCAGGTTATCTCTTTACCATCATTTGAGGGTAGATTTAAGCCTGCTATTTATCTAGCTTGGGAGCTTGAAGTAGAACAAGTTTTTAGTCACCATGATTTTTCTGAACTTGAGAGAGTACGAGCTACCATTAGAGCATTTACTGGTTTTGCTTCTGTTTGGTGGAGTGTACATTGTAAGAAAAACATTGATAACCAACCCACAACTTGGAAAGTTTTGAAAGCTGTAATGAGACAACAATTTTTTCCTCCTTACTATCGTCGTGAATTGCGTCGTAAATTGGAGCAATTAAAACAAGGCAGTAACACTGTTCATGCTTACTACCAAGAGTTCAAATCTTATATGCATCATTGTGACATAGAAGAATCTGAGGATGATACAATGAATAGATTTTTTGGTGGTTTGAACCATGATATTCAGACAAGATTTCAGTATATTCCTTGTTGCATTACTGGTATGTATGTCCGTGCTTGTACCTTTGAGAGACAAATACAGGAGGATGCATTGGGTGACTACAACAACTACTATTCCAGTTCATGCTCACCATCGCCGGTTGGTTACTCCACTATTGCACCTACTAGAGCAGCCCCACCTCGGATTGTGAGCGCGATATCATCTCAAGAGTATGGTACATTGTCAACGTCCGTACCTACATCAGCTACATCTCTGCGAGGTAACAGTAAAGGTCTTGATGATATAACTTCACATGAGAATGAAGCATGCCTAGTTAACTTGAATGCATCATGTGTTGAGTTACCTGTTGATTTGAGCACACCACCTATTTTAGAGACTCTTGTTACTGTCATGAATGCGTCATGTGATCAATCAACTGAAATATCAACAATTTTGAGTGCACCCATTGAATTAACTGTTGATGCAAAAGAACCAATGTTTAATCATTTTGATATGACCTCTAATCTTGATGATGATTCTGTGTCCAATGACTTATTGCATGTTTGCTTATTTAAGCATGTTGTAGCATGTAAATTTGATGCAAGTAAGGTTTATTCATCGAAGTTAGGATGGTTTAATGATGAACATTACCAATCTTTTGAAGTGAATAAGAGCTTCACTTATATGTGCAAACTGAGTTGCAATATTTTCATGCCTTCTACTTCTTGTGATAATTTTTTGGCTTTAGATTTTATGAACAATGAAAGTTACTCATGTATACATGTGACATATGTGCAAAAATCAAGGGAAGTTAAAATGGATGACATATACATATACAACATGTACACCTTGTCTCTTTTGTTAGCCACATTTCAGATTAAGCAATGCCGAGGATGGCTTTGTTTTCAAAAAGGGGAGGATGATGAGGACATGACTACCTTGGATACGACCAAAAATATTGCATACATGCATATTTGTCAGGTGATTTCTAATGCAAACTATTCAATAGTCTATTTATATTATCCAGAACAAAAATACTTCACACACTTTTGTGTTTTGTCTAATTGCAGGTGTATGAGACATTTGTACAATCCACATATGAAGATAAGGGAAAAGGAGATGTTTAGGTTGTGTTCAAAAAGTCCTCTCACGTCACTTTTGGGCCAAGAGAAGATAGAGTCCAAGTCTCTCACGTTCTGGATTTAGATTCGGACTGCACAGACATACCTGACTCAAAACGCCAACAACTTTTTCATACAGACTCCGAATTGGGTGATTCTTTTTTTGTTGGAAACTAAATTTCGTGCTCTTTCCAACCCAATTGGATTCACCTTCAAATTCGTCCGGAGCGTTGAGTTACGGACGAAACAATCTGACGTTGCAGCAGAATCCGAGTCAAACTACAAGCCCAAAGGTGTTGCATCACCTCCACTTGGGCCCATGAGCCTTGTACGACCTAGGGCTAGTTTTAGGCTGCCTTGGGACGTCCTCCCACCTCCTTGGCCGCCACCCCTTGCTCCTATATAAGTAGATCCATCTAGTAGCTTTTTCCTTGGGTTTTGTTTAGATTAAAAGTTCGCCATAGCTGCAACTTCGCGTACTTCGTTTGTGTTCAACGACCAGACAAAGGCGTCACAGAACCCCACCTTGATCAATAAAGCTTTTATCTTATATTCACAATATCCAGATTGCAATCTCAGTTTCTTGCTTGTTCTTCGTTTGCTCGCAGGAAACAGACCCTCGTGGTCAGGTTGATCGTGCTCCGGCGTGGTCAATAACCTCTCGGAGTTGGTTTAGCGATTGCTAAGGCGCGACGTCCTCGCACGTTCGTAGTTGGATTGTCAAAGTCGACTGCCACCAAAGCGATATCCATCATCTCATCGAAAGACGGGACACCTTTGCCTCTATCAGGGATGCACTGTTGCGCCTGATACTGCTGCGGAAAAGACGCCGCCAGGAACTGCTATTGATGTGGAGGCGCCGGTAGGTACTGCTGTGATTGAGGGAAGCCCAATGGAGATGGCTGCTGGAGATGGCCGCCGAGGGTGGCGTAGGCGTGCGGCGGCCGCGGACCGAGGATCCCGGGCGCCGGACGAGGTTGAGGTGGTAGAGCCATCGGGTAGGCGTAGACGTGCCCCATCCACGGCGGCGCGGGCGTGGCCCCCTGGTACCCGCCGTTGGTGGTGTAGCGGTGGTGTTTGTTGTGCCCCTGGTTGGGTGAGGGAGTGGAGGGTTTGCTGAGGCCTGGAGCGGGCGGCAAGCTGGGCCGCCGGACGCCCCAGCCGGGGGCGCGGGCAACGACCCCTTCTGCTGAACAGAAAGGGCGCTGTGGTGGGTGGAGCCGGCGAAGTTGTTGCCGATCTCGTCATGTAGAAGCATGCCGACGGCGACGTCAAAGGGGACCGGTGTTGGAGACTTCTCGATAATCTTGGCGGTGGTCTGATGATGATCCTTGTTGGCGCCGCGCAGAAGTTGAATGACCAATTCATCATCATCCAAGATCTTACCGGCGTCGCGCAGTGCGTCGGAGATGGACTTGAGGCGAGCGCACAAGATGGAGATGGAGGAATCCCCTTGGCGAGTCTCGGAGAGCTCCGTCTAGAGATGGAATCGCCGTGCCCGATGGTTGTTGACGAAGAGAGCCTCGAAGAGGCCCAGGTCTGAGCGGCGGTGGCCTCCCGATCGAGCATGAAGGCGGCGAGCTCCATCACCATCACGCCAAGGAACCACCGCTTCACCGCCTTGTTGACGATGTTCCAGCTCGCGTCGTCGGCATGGTCGGTGAAGTCCGGCGCGATCCAAGAGGCGACGTCATACTAATCGATGACGTCCAGCATCATCCCCCGCCAGGTAGTGTAGTTGGCACCATTCATGGCGAGGCAGACGGGAAGATTGATGTGGGCGTTCTCAACGCGCATGGCATGCATATGTGCGGGCGTCGGGTAGAAGTGGGGTGGCGACACCGCTTGGAGAGGGAGGGGTGTGTGAGTGACACTCAGAGAGGGAGATGCGGGAGGGAGGGTGGTGGTGGGCAGGGGAGAGGTAGCGGGAGGGGAGAGAGGGGAGGAGGCAGCGCCGTTGGCGGCGGCGGCATCGGCCGCGACGGCATTGACGTCGGTGGCCATGGTGGAAGCGTGGGTTGGATCAAACTGATACCATGCTAAGAACTGAGATGAGGTTGGGATGCATCACACACTTGTATTCATCCTTAAGGGTCATAATATATAGATTACATCAGTGAGAGGAGAGGGAGATACACACGCAACACTAAGAGAATACAACACGCGATCCTAGATCGATGGGAGGTTGCGCTGCATGCGCCATGCAATGGAGGCGGGATAAGCCACACATGACCAGCTCAAGTCGGTTGAGCGGGAGACCAGCACAAGTAGTCTAACACTCTTCTACATGCTGCAAGATGCTTGGAGCTGCTTGAAGATGCTAGTCTTCGATAGGCTAGGCCTTCCCCTCTATTCTGGCATTCTGCAGTTCAGTCCACAGATATAACTCTTCCATTTGATACCAATGCATACTTAGTATAGATCTTATGCTTGCGAGTACTTTGGATGAGTACTCACGGTTGCTTTGCTACCCCTTCCCCCCTTCTTTCTTCTTTCCGATTGTTGCAACCTGATGGTGGATCCCAGGAGCCAGATGCCACCGCCGACGGATACTACTACATGGAGGCCGCCAAAGATCTGGAGTAGTTAGGAGGTCCCAGGCAGGAGGCCTTTCCACTTCGATCGTTGTTGCTTTTGTGTTGGCCTTCTTAAGGCATCTTTGTTTAACTTATGTTTGTACTAAGATATTGTTGCTTCCGCTGACTCTTGTGTATCAAGCTTGTATTCGAGCCCTCTAGGCCCCTGGCTTGTAATATGAAGCTTGTTTTATTTCATTTTGTGTCTAGAATTGTGCTGAGATATCTTCTCGTGAGTCCCTGATCTCGATCGTACACATTTGCGTGCATGATTAGTGTACGGTTGAATCGAGGGCGTCACACTAGGGTTATGGTCTGCACTCAACGAGCCCAGTGACGTTGATGGAGCCCTAACTTAACGACTACGTGTAATTCCACTGTATTATGTGCCAGCTTGAGTTGTGCCTAAGGTATGATATATATATATATATATATATATATATATATATATATATATATATATATATATATATATATATATATATATATATATATGGATCTATCATTGTAGTAGAATGATGTATGTCTTACTGATATTCATTTTTGTTATTGTGTGTGCTAGCTACGATCCAGGGATAGCACAGTAAGCACAGAGACTTGGATTCTAGCAAATCCGGGTCGTGACAAAAGCATTAACACACAGTGAATACATGAACTCCTCAAACTACGGTCATCACCGGGAAGTGTCCCGACTATTGCCACTCCGGGGTTGCTGGATCATAACACATAGTAGGTGACTATAACTTGCAAGATCAGATCTAGAACATAGATATAATGGTGATAACATAAACGGTTCAGATCTGAATTGATGCCACCCGGGCCCAATGTGACAAGCATTAAGCATGGCAAAGTCATAGCAGCATCAATCTCAGAACATAATGGATACTAGGGATCAAGCCCTAACAAAACTAACTCGATTACATGATGAATCTCATCCAACTCCTCACCGACCAGCGAGCCTACAAAGGAATTACTCACTCCCGGTGGGGAGCATCATGGAATTGGCGATGGAGAAGGCTTGGTGATGACGAAGATCGAAGACCCCCCTCTTCGGAGCCCCAAACGAACTCCTGATCTGGCCTCCCGATGAAGAACAAGAGGTGACGGCGACTCCGTCTTGTGAAACGCGATAATTCTTTCTCCCTGATTTTTTTCTAGAAATATGTGATTTTATAGTATCAGGGTTGGAGTCTGCGGGGCCACCAGGTTGGGACAACCCACCTGGGCGCGCCCTGGTGGGCTGTGCCCACCCAGATGCCCCTCTCTGGTGGTCCTTGGCCCCAGAAATTATATTTATTTGTATAAAAATTCCTCGCAAACTTTCGTTCCAATCCGAGAGCTTTTATTTCTGCACAAAAACAACACCATGGTAGTTTTGCTGAAAATAGCGTCAGTCCGGGTTAGTTTCATTCAAATCATGCAAATTAGAGTCCAAAACAAGAGGAAAAGCGTTAGGAAAAGTAGATACGACGGAGACGTATCAAGCACGTACTACTAAAAAGGTTAATTCTGTTGAAGAAATTAGTACATTGAGTGAAAAAGTCGATGCACTTATGAAATTGGTTGCTAGTAAAAATGCTCCTATTTATCTTAATAATGTGCCTTCGTCTACTTTTATTGAGAAAAATAATGACCCCATAGATGTGAATTTTTTCTTACGAAACAATTTTAATAACAATGCTTATAGAGGTACTTTTAATCCTAGGCCTTTTCCTGGAAGTTCCTCTAATAATTATGGCAATTCCTCTGGTAATTCTTCTTATAATAATAATAGGATTCCCTCCAATCTTGAGAGTAATATTAAAGAATTTATCAATGCTCAAAACGTTTTCAACACTATGATAGAAGAAAAATTGAATAAGATTGATGATATGTCTAGATACATTGATAGAATTACACATGATGTAGAAAATCTCAAGATTAAATTTTTTCCACCTGGGATTGATGAATCAATTAAGGCTTTATATGTTTCCATGGATGAGAGTAAGAAGAGAACCGCTATGCTAAGAGCTAAAGGAGATTTTTTTAGAAAAGGCGTTTCTGCCTAATTTTTTCGTAGTAACGATCAGATGTTAAAATGATCAGTGTTTCTCCTATCAATTCCTTGTTTAATAATATTAAAATTGATGATAAGAGGACTCAAGAAGAATTAACTTTAGTTAGAAGGCGTCCTCAAAATTCAGAGGGTGAAAATCTTGTTGAGAAAATTGATAAAAGTGGGTTTGGAGAGGTAAAGACTTCTACTAGTGATGTGCCCACTCTTTTGGATTACAAAGATTTTAATTATGATAGTTGTTCTTTGAATGAGTCTATTTCTTTGTTACAATCCATGCTAAATTCACCCAATGCATATGAACAAAATAAAGCTTTTACTAAACATATTGTAGAAGCGTGATGAAAGCTTCAAAAGAAAAGCTAGAACTAGAGATTTCAATTCCTAGAAACTTATATGATGAATGGGAACCCACCATTAGAGTCAAGATCAAAAATTATGAGTGCAATGCTTTATGTGGTTTGGTTGCTAGTGTTTCCACAATTCCAAAATCTCTATGTGATGGCTAGGTTTTACCAAGTTGGAAGAATGTTCTCTTAATTTGCACTTGGCGGATTCTACTATTAAAAAGCCTTTGGGAAGAATTAATGATGTTCTTATTCTTTCAAATACTAACTATGTGCCCATAGATTTTATTGTTCTTGATATTGATTGCAATCTGTCTTGTCTCATAATACTTGATAGACCATTTTTTACGAACAATAGGTGTCATGATTGATATGAAAGAAGGGAATATTAAATTTCTGTTTCCATTAAGAAAGGGTATGGAACACTTCCCTAGAACTAGAATTAAGTCACTGTATGAGTCAATCATAAGGGAAACCTATGGAGCAAAAACTAAAGATGATTGTACTTGAATCTATGCATTATGCCTAGCTAGGGGCGTAAACAATAGCGTTTGTTGGGAGGCAACCCAATATTATCCTTTAAATTTTTGTTTCTTTACCATTTTTCAATAAGTACACAATTATGCTTCTGTTATGACTGTGCTTTTTATGCCTTAATTAGTGTTTGTTTCAAGTAATGCCTTTAGGATTGCTTGGGTGATAGTTGATTTGATCTTGTTGGAAAACAGAAACTTTCACATCCAGTAGCAGAATTGTTAAAAAACACTGGAGCAACGAAAAATTCTGATTTGTTTACAGAAGATTGATATACAAATTTCCTACGTTGTCCTAAGTTTTCAGAATTTTTGGAGTCACAGAAGTATGGATAAAGTACAAATTACTATACACTATTCTGTTTTTGACAGATTCTGTTTTCGTTGCATTGTGTGCTAATTTTGATGAATCTATGGATTGTATCAGGGGGTATAAGCCATGGTAAACTTAGAATACACTAGGTATAATGCAATAATAAAATATGGATGGGTTTGCGGCGGTACTTAATGTAACACCCCGGTAGTTAAGCTAAAGTAACCACTCACTAATGGTGCCATGTCATCGCAATTATTTTCCAAATCTCACTTTATTACAAACCGTTTTCAAATTAAATTTTAAATAAAGTCAAATTAATATGTATTCAAAGAGCAAAACGAAAATGTTCAAAGTGTTGCAAATAATACCCGGATATCTGTCATGGTGAAACCAACATTATATTTAAATGCGTTTAAAAACATAAAAAATGTAAACTAATTAAATGCCCTAAACTAATTAAAACAGTGGCTAAAAATTAAATAATCCATGTTCAAAGTATTTAAATACCCTAAACTAATTAAAATAGTGGCTAAAAAATTATTTTAATGCATTTTATAACATAACAAATGAAAAATAATTTATTTAAAGTGCCAAACTTATTGTGGCAGTGGCCTAATTATTAATACTAATTTAGGTGCTAAAATTATATTTTATAAAACTAAAATAACATGAATCTAAAAAGAAAAACAGAAAGGAATAAAGAAAATAGAATAGAAAAGAAAAAGAAAAGTAAAAGCCTAGCTAACTATTGTGCACCGGGCCCTAGTTGTCATAGTGAATAGTCGGACCACCTACAGCCTTCCCCTACCTCCTTCTACAGGAGCAGGGAGGTCGTGGTGAGGTTCTGGCCGCCATGGGCGCGCCCCGGCCACGCGCTCGTCATCTGCAGCCTCCCATCACCAACTAGACAACGCCCCCGAACCCTAGCTTCGTTTTTTCCTGTCGCTCCCTCTCCCTTTCCCCCTCTATTTTGCTCGCCCAAGATGCCCGCCGCCGCAGCATCGTCGTCATCATAGCCACGGTCAACCCCAAGCCATGAGGGGAGTCCAGGAGCACCAGCATGGTCATCCTCATTGCCCTCACCGATGGACCGAAGATGAAGAGCCTCCTCGATGCCACCCGAGCCATCTTTCTCCGCCCCGTCGACCGGTCACTGTCGTCAAATCCATCATCGTCACGCTGCCCTGAGCGTGCAGCCCCCTCCAACCAAACCGATGTGATGCCCCTTCCGTTCCCACTTGCCATTCTCCTTAATCCCTACTATTTGGGTGAACTCCCCTCGCGAACGAGCCCGCGGCGACCTCACGGAGCCATGCCCATGACCACGCTCCGGCGTGCCCCTAGCCCCCTGGTCATGCCCGTACGTTGCTGGCTCGCACGTCCGACGTGCCCTGGCCTCCCCCTGCCTATGCCCCTGCACACCACGTCCACCGTCGCGCCCCCGCTCCCCCTGTGCCACTGCTACCCGTCGCCCCGCTCCGCCTACTGCTCGCCGCCCCACCGCTCCTAGTGCCTTCCCCTGCCGTTCCTGCCGTCCGCCGTGGCCTCTAGCCACCGTCACTTAGACGTTGGTCTAAGTGACCACCAGGGCCCTAATCCTCCCCGCTAGCCCCCATTGACCCATGGGCCCAAGGCCATTAGGCCTAGTTTAATTAGAATAAATCAAAACCCCTGTGACACCAACTGGTGGACCCTCCTCTAATAATTTAAACTAATAAAAGCCTAATAAAACTATGTCCCTATGACACCTGGGCCCCACTGCCCAGTTTTGACTAGTCAACACTTTGACTGTTGACTACTAAGTCAGCACCCCTCTAGCCCCACATGTAATAGACCTAGCTAGAGTAGTACTAGGTGAAAAAATGTTCTATTTTTATTTCGAATTTAAACAATTCCAGAAATTCAATAAAACATTGAAAAACATATAAATTCAATCGTAAGTCAGATGTAATTAATATATATATGAAAGTCGATCAAAAAAATAAGACGAACCTGAATATGCAATCCGTTCATTTGTCACATGACCCTAGCATGATGAACAAGGAACCACCCCCTCTCTTTCATCTGTCCAAAAAATGCCTAACACTGGGAAAACATTCCCGGATGTTTTCCCTCTTCATCTGCATTGTGTAGTACTTGTGTTAGGTCACCCCTAACACATCGTTTTCCATGTTAGGCTTTGTGATGCTTTGTTTGCTTTATATTCACTGGTGCAAAGAACTGCTATACAAACGGTTTTTAACCCCTTTCCGTGACGGCGCTTGGAACCGTCGCCAAGTGAGTGTGGGCGATAGGTGGTCCTTCCCACACAACCCAGAAACCGTCGTGGATAGGCCCTCCTAGCACACAAAAAGAGCTTGTGTGTGATCTAGCGAGGCATCGAAACCAAATCATTTCCGTTCGTATGTACATCCCACATGACGAATCCCAGAAAAACATTTCCATTCGTATGTATATCACACACAATTTTGTGTGTGGATACATTTGTGCAAGGTGGCCTAACGCAAACAGTTCTCTGCCGAAAGCCGTGTGTGATTGTTAATTGATCGAACACGCCTACTTTCTAGGAACCTTGTGGGTTGTTTGAGTTCATCGCCCACGATGTTGTCTGAGTAACTGTCTGCAATAGAAAACCCCAATAAGCAGGGTAATTAGCCTATTATTGATAATCCATGTAGTAATCAAATTGATATTTCTTATAAAACACACTAGATATGTTATATTCGTATAACGGCAACCAGGATTTGATAATCAAAATAGATCAGATAGCTTCGGCACTCAGTTATGCCATTACACAACAACACCAAGTTTCACATGCAACATAAAAAACCTTTGGAAAGTAGCATCATACACAGTAAATAGACAGATGAATCTCATCTAGGAAACTGCAGAAGCGGAAGGAAAATATTGAGCCTTCAATGATGTTGAATGTCCTTGCAACTTTAGGCCAATGGCTATGGATAATTGCCCGCCCAACCTTTGTCCTCTTCAGGAACACTTCAATATTGTAGTGTGGGTGTTGAATGAATACCTTCCTCGCCTCTTGACCACGCAGGTGGTTTGAGAGGTCATCATCGGTGAACTGCTTTGAAAAGTACTAAAAACAAAGATACACATAAATCGTTGTTATAAATTTTGAAATGGCACAAGGGGTAAAAACAAGGCAAAAGGGTTAGTACCATCCTATAGTTGACTTATGTCTTCTTCATTGTGCAAATAAAGATCTTGCTGTTATTCGTTGCAAGTTTCTTCATCCTAACAATCTTTCTGAGTTTCTTCACTTGACTGATATTCATGTACATCTCATTTCCCCATATGCTAAATGGGTCGAACAATGGGTCTAAGCCTCTAGCAGCAGGACCTACATGTGCAAGACCAAATTGTAAGAAACCTAAATATTAAAATGATTCCTGCAACTGCACAATAATGTGTTATTAAAGAAAGGACCATGCATGAGCATACCCCGATGATAAACCACAATGTCTCCCATTGTTTCCCTACAACGCACATAACGAAGATCTTGATCAGGTTAACTAAGAGTTTCCATACAATCAGTAGAATATGTATTGAGTACAACTATATTTGATTTATTTCACATGCATAACAATACAAAATTGTGCCCACAACAAATGAAAATCAAATTGCGGAACTGAACCAAACATTTAAATGGACAGTAGACCAAATGAACCAAAACAGTTAACTGAGCACGGCATTGCACAATAGAAACATGTACTAGAAGATAAGACAGTTAACAAAACAAAGAATGCTTGAGAATAGTACTACGAAATGTAGCAATTGTTGGACCAAACTGTTAACTGAACATTACATTTCAGAGGACCAAACGGTTAACTGAACATCAAATTGCATATTAACATTACAAAGGACAAATCAGTAGAAGGCACTGGTGGCGGCCTTGAGAAAACAACATGTACTCTGTTTTAAAGTAGACAACCATGTGGTGGTGTCGACAGTGGCCTCGAAGACGAGGTGCTCCTCCAAGATCAGGCGGTCGGCACGCATGGCATCCATAGCGACCTCGTGCACGCGTGCGGCCGCGATTTGCTTCTCCGCTGCCAGATGCTACTGAGCTCCATGTTGTGCTGCGTGCAAAATGGCTATGGGCAGCGCTTAATTGGAGAAGGAGGACAGTGATTTCGGTGGAAGGTGTCGCACCGTCGGTCGCGGCATGTGGGACGGGGAAGGAGGAGGATGGTGTGGGTGGGGTCTGGATTACCTGACCATATTGACGAGGCCGCGCAGCAAGAAGAAGGGTCGGCGGTGAGGAGGCGGCGCTGCAAGAAGAAGTGTCGCCGGTGATAGGCGGCGCTGCAAGAAGAAGGGTAGCCAGCGAGGAAGCGGCACTGCAAGAAGAAGGGTCGTCAGTGAGGAGGTTGAGTTGCCAATGAGCAGTAGTGAAGGTTTGAACTTGCAATGCAAGGAGGAACAGTGGAAATGTGGCTTTTGGTGTGAGGGAAGGGGTGGGGAGATTGATATTTCCACGGTGGCAGAAAAATTTCACTCGGTGCCGCGAGAAACTGGCGCGCAAGTGTGGTTCAAGCGGGGGCGATGGACTGTAGACGACGAAGCTTCCTGCGTAAGCCAAACAAGATGGTGCGCCAAGATATTTTATATCACGTCCCACATGATTCTTTCTAGTAAACTTATTGTGGTATACATGATTTTTTTTCTTTATGTTTTGAAAGGCAAAATGGTGTTAGAGAGGGAAAGGATAGTGAAGTGTATGCTAGAACATTTATGTACAGTGAACATGCAACTACATGAGTGTCGTCTTAACATTTGGAATTATTCCGGGTTCGTTTGACATTTTTATGCATTAGTTGAGTTTCTAGGCATTTAATGTGCATAATTCAAATTTGAACTACAAGCACATCCTCAAGTGCACCAAAGTTTGTTGAAAAATCACGTGTGTGTCTTTGGGTGAATTTATAGGTCCCATGCAAGAAATGGGAATGAAATCCAAACATCTGGGTGTCATGGCTCGGCTAGGAACATTGTGAAACTTGGTTTTAAAATTCCTGGAAATTCAAAACTAGCCTGAAAATCATGAAACTTGGCATCGTGTATTTTCATGGCACCAACATTCTGTGGTAAAAAAATTGGCCATATTTGGAAAAGTTTTTGGGTATAAGCTTCTTCCAAACCAGAGCTTTTCTCAAGAAGTCTCGTGGTTCCCGAGGGGGGATGATAGAGGCAAAGGTGTCCCGTCTTTCGATGAGATGATGGATATCGCTTTGGTGGAAGTCGACTTTGACGATCCGACTACGAACGTGCGAGGACGTCGCGCCTTAGCAATCGCTAAACCAACTCCGAGAGGTTATTGACCACGCCGGAGCACGATCAACCTGACCACGAGGGTCTATTTCCTGCGAGCAAACGAAGAACAAGCAAGAAACTAAGATTGCAATCTGGATATTGCGAATATAAGATGAAAGCTTTATTGATCAAGGTGGGGTTCTGTGACGCCTTTGTCTGGTCGTTGAACACAAACGAAGTACGCGAAGTTGCAGCTATGGCGAACTTTTAATCTAAACAAAACCCAAAGTCTAAACGGTGCCCTAAGGGTTGTATATATGGAGGAAGAGAGGGGGAATTTCGTGGCCCTTGGTGGAGGGGTCCGAAATCAACCCTATCTCTTGTTTCCCCACACATACGGACTCTAAAAATAGCCTATACCAATGTATTTCGAAATTACATGGGCCTGGCCCAATAATAAACACCTATAATAGCCTCGGGACGAAATTTATGAAGTGGCATCTTGTATATTTCGTCCAAGGCTTCATGCGCCCATTATGGTGGCGTCAAAGTCCTGAAATCATCACTTGTAACTCCGTTCTTGTTCCCCTTGCGCATGCCATCATCTCCATGCTTGTTCTTGCTCCAATGTTCATCCTTCTCCAAGCTAGGCCCTTCATTTGTAAGCAAAACAAATGTATCCAATTTAGGCAGCATCATATTCTCATGAATATTAGAATCATTACCAAGAAACGAAAGTACCTGATAATTTAGTTGGCGTGCGCGAGCTCTAGTAATTGGTCCCGTATATGTAGCAGTAGGGGCTGTGGGTGTAACAATGGTATTGATGTCCTCATCATCCTCCCCTTCTTAAAATGAAGTCATCCTCGACGGAAACTCATCTTCCTCACCCAAATAAGGCTTCAAATCTGCATGTTAAAAGTGGGACTAACCCCAAAATCTGTAGGCAGCTCAAGTTTATATGCATTATCATTTATTTTCTCTAACACCTTAAAGGGACCATCAGCATGTGGCATTAGCTTTGATTTGCGCAAATCAGGAGATCTATCCTTACGCAAATGTAACCAAACAAGATCTCCAGGTGCAAACACAACATGTTTTCTACCCTTATCTCCAGCAAGTTTATATTTAGCATTCATACGCTCAATGTTTTCCTTAGTTAACTCATGCATTTTTAAAATCAATTCAGCACGTTGTTTAGCATCAAAATTAACCTTCTCCGAAGATGGAAGAGGCAACAAATCAATAGGTGCACGAGGTAGGAAACCATACACAACTTCAAAAGGGCACATCTTAGTAGTAGAATGCAATGAACGATTATAAGCAAATTCAATATGAGGCAAGCATTCCTCCCACATTTTCTTATTATTCTTCAAAACAGTCCTAAGCATAGTAGACAACGTTCTATTGACTACTTCAGTTTGTCCATCAGTTTGGGGGTGACAAGTAGTACTAAAAAGCAGTTTAGTCCCCAACTTAGCCCATAAACATCTTGATAGAGGCAAAGGGTGTCCCGATCTTTCGATGAGATGATAACTATCGATTTGGTGGAGACGACTTTGACGATCCGACTACAAACGTGCACGACGTTGCGCCTTAGCAATCGCTAAACCAATCTCCTGAGGTTACTGACGATGCCGGAAGCACGGTCAGCCTGACCACGAAGGTCTATTCCTGCAAGCAATCGAAGAACGAGCAAGAATATGATAAAGCAATCTGAATATTGCAAATATATATGAGGTATTGATAATGGTGGGGATCCGGAAGCGGTCTTGGTCTGGTCGTTGGACACAAACGAAGTACACGAAGTTGCAATGGCTAACTTTTAACTAAATAAATCCCCAGGAAAAGCTACTAGATGGATCTACTTATATAGGAGCAAGGGGTGGCGGCCAAAGAGGTGGGAGCATGTCCCAAGGCAGCCTAAAACTAAATCTAGGTTGTACAAGGCCAATGGGCCCAAGTGGAGGTGATGTAACACCTTTGGACTTGTAGTTTGACTCGGATTCTGCTGCAGCATCAGATTGTTTCGTGCACAACTCAACGCTCCAGACGAATTTGAAGGTGATTCCAATTGGGTTGGAAAGTGCACGAAATCTAGTTTCCAACAAAAAAAGAATCACCCAATTCGGAGTCCGTATGAAAAACTTGTGTGCGTTTTGAGTCAGGTGTGTCTGTGCAGTCCGAATCTGAATCCAGAACGTGAGAGACTTGGACTCTATCTTCTCTTGGGCCAAAAGTGACGTGAGAGAACTTTTTGGACAGCAAATAAACATCTCTTTCTTCCTTATCTTCATATGTGGATTGTACAAATGTCCCATACACCTGCAATTAGACAAAACACAAAAGTGTGTGAAGTATTTTTGTTCTGGATAACATAAATAGATTATTGAATAGTTTGCACTAGAAATCACCTGACAAATATGCATATATGCAATATTTTTGGTCATATCCAAGGTAGTCATGTCCTCATCATCCTCCCCTTCTTGAAAATAAAGCCGTCCTCGGCGTTCCTTAATCTGAAATGTGGCT